>NW_028247558.1:0-248595 GCF_964263255.1 Lissotriton vulgaris
TAGAACTCTAACACCACGGACTCTGTCTTTTTTCACCCGATCTGAGTTATTATTGATTAAGTACTTACCTGCATAGAAATTAAGAGAGTAAATTATTTATTTACGTCAGTCCCCCAGGCTGTGCTTGGTCTCCCAGGCTGTGCTTGGTCCCCCAGACTGTGCTTGGTCCCCCTGGTTGCTCTTGGTCCCCCAGGCTGTGCTTGGTCCCCCAGGCTGTGCTTGGTCCCCCTGGTTGCTCTTGGTCCCCCAGGCTGTGCTTGGTCCCCCAGGCTGTGCTTGGTCCCCCTGGCTGCGCTTGGTCCACCAGGCTGTGCTTGGTCCCCCAGGCTGTGCTTGGTCCCCCAGGCTGTGCTTGGACCCCCTGGCTGTGCTTGGTCCCCCTGGTTGCTCTTGGTCCCCCAGGTTGTTCTTGGTCCCCCAGGCTGTGCTTGGTCCCCCAGGCTGTGCTTGGTCCCCCAGGCTGTGCTTGGTCCCCCTGGCTGTGCTTGGTCCCCTTGGTTGCTCTTGGTCCCCCAGGCTGTGCTTGCTCCCCCAGGCTGTGCTTGGTCCCCCAGGCTGTGCTTGGTCCCCCAGGCTGTGCTTGGTCTCCCTGGTTGCTCTTGGTCTCCCTGGTTGCTCTTGGTCCCCCTGGTTGCTCTTGGTCCCCCAGGCTGTGCTTGGTCCCCCAGGCTGTGCTTGGTCCCCCAGGCTGTGCTTGGTCCCCCTGGTTGCTCTTGGTGCCCCAGGCTGTGCTTGGTCCCCCAGGCTGTGCTTGGTCCCCCTGGTTGCTCTTGGTCCCCCAGGCTGTGCTTGGTCCGCTTGGTTGCTCTTGGTCCCCCAGGCTGTGCTTGGTCCCCCAGGCTGTGCTTGGTCCCCCTGGTTGCTCTTGGTCCCCCAGGCTGTGCTTGGTCCCCTTGGTTGCTCTTGGTCCCCCAGGCTATGCTTGGTCCCCCAGGCTGTTCTTGGTCCCCCTGGTTGCTCTTGGTCCCCCAGGCTGTGCTTGGTCCCCCAGGCTGTGCTTGGTCCCCCTGGCTGTGCTTGGTCCCCCAGGCTGTGCTTGGTCCCCCAGGCTGTGCTTGGTCCCCTTGGTTGCTCTTGGTCCCCCAGGCTGTTCTTGGTCCCCCAGGCTGTGCTTGGTCCCACAGGCTGTGCTTGGTCCCCCAGGCTGTGCTTCGTCCCCCAGGCTGTGCTTGGTCCCCTTGGTTGCTCTTGGTCCCCCAGGCTGTTCTTGGTCCCCCAGGCTGTGCTTGGTCCCACAGGCTGTGCTTGGTCCCCCTGGTTGCTCTTGGTCCCCCAGGCTGTGCTTGGTCCCCTTGGTTGCTCTTCGTCCCCCAGGCTGTGCTTGGTCCCCCAGGCTGTGCTTGGTCCGCTTGGATGCTCTTTGTCCCCCAGGCTGTGCTTGGTCCTCCAGGCTGTGCTTTGTCCCCCTGGTTGCTCTTGGTCCCCCAGGCTCTGCTTGGTCCCCTTGGTTGCTCTTGGTCCCCCAGGCTATGCTTGGTCCCCCAGGCTGTTCTTGGTCTCCCTGGTTGCTCTTGGTCCCCCAGGCTGTGCTTGGTCCCCCAGGCTGTGCTTGGTCCCCCAGGCTGTGCTTGGTCCCCCAGGCTGTTCTTGGCCCCCCTGGTTGCTCTTGGTCCCCAGGGCTGTGCTTGGTCCCCCTGGTTGCTCTTGGTCCCCCAGGCTGTGCTTGGTCCCCTTGGTTGCTCTTGGTCCCCCAGGCTGTGCTTGGTCCCCCTGGCTGTGCTTGGTCCCCCAGGCTGTGCTTGGTCCCTGTGGCTGTGCTTGGTCCCCCTGGTTGCTCTTGGTCCCCCAGGTTTTGCTTGGCCCCCCAGGCTGTACTTGGTCCCCCAGGCTGTGCTTGGTCCCCCTGGTTGCTCTTGGTCCCCCAGGCTGTGCTTGGTCCCCCTGGTTGCTCTTGGTCCCCTTGGTTGCTCATGGTCCCCCAGGCTGTGCTTGGTCCCCCTGGTTGCTCTTGGTCCCCCAGGTTGTGCTTGGTCCCCCAGGCTGTGCTTGGTCCCCCAGGCTGTGCTTGGTCCCCCAGGCTGTGCTTGGTCCCCCTGGCTGTGCTTGGTCCCCTTGGTTGCTCTTGGTCCCCCAGGCTGTGCTTGGTCCCCCAGGCTGTGCTTGGTCCCCAAGGCTGTGCTTGGTTCCCCAGGCTGTGCTTGGTCTCCCTGGTTGCTCTTGGTCCCCCTGGTTGCTCTTGGTCCCCCAGGTTATGCTTGGTCCCCCAGGCTGTGCTTGGTCCCCCAGGCTGTGCTTGGTCCCCCAGGCTGTGCTTGGTCCCCCTGGCTGTGCTTGGTCCCCCTGGTTGCTCTTGGTGCCCCAGGCTGTGCTTGGTCCCCCAGGCTGTGCTTGGTCCCCCTGGTTGCTCTTGGTCCCCCAGGCTGTGCTTGGTCCGCTTGGTTGCTCTTGGTCCCCCAGGCTGTGCTTGGTCCGCTTGGTTGCTCTTGGTCCAAGTTATGAGGGTTTATCATAATAGTGTAGTTACACAAGATGGGAAAAGATGGAATGTTAGAAGAGTTTCAAAATGTGTTTCATAATTGTTTTATATACATATTCTGGATGTTTTCATTTACAGGCGTCAATAGAAAATATTTTTTCCTTTCTTTTCTTTAAGGGGGAAAATGTGTTATATTCTGATCTACTAGGTATTTCCCTTTTAATATATCCCTGTACATATTTCCCTTTTAATAGAATCTTTGTTCCTTGTTGCACATGCACACTGTCCATGTAATTCCATTTGGAATTGTTATGATCTAAAAAGGTTATACTGAACTTGTGAACTTGGAGGCAAGAAGTACTGTGCTGCAGCTTATTAAATCCTGGACTTTACTGAATACCTTGGATTCTTTCTTTATTTATTACACTGTGCTTGGTCCCCCTGGTTGCTCTTGGTCCCCCAGGCTGTGCTTGGTCCGCTTGGTTGCTCTTGGTCCCCCAGGCTGTGCTTGGTCCCCCTGGTTGCTCTTGGTCCCCTTGGTTGCTCATGGTCCCCCAGGCTGTGCTTGGTCCCCCTGGTTGCTCTTGGTCCCCCAGGTTGTGCTTGGTCCCCCAGGCTGTGCTTGGTCCCCCAGGCTGTGCTTGGTCCCCCAGGCTGTGCTTGGTCCCCCTGGCTGTGCTTGGTCCCCTTGGTTGCTCTTGGTCCCCCAGGCTGTGCTTGGTCCCCCAGGCTGTGCTTGGTCCCCAAGGCTGTGCTTGGTTCCCCAGGCTGTGCTTGGTCTCCCTGGTTGCTCTTGGTCCCCCTGGTTGCTCTTGGTCCCCCAGGTTATGCTTGGTCCCCCAGGCTGTGCTTGGTCCCCCAGGCTGTGCTTGGTCCCCCAGGCTGTGCTTGGTCCCCCTGGCTGTGCTTGGTCCCCCTGGTTGCTCTTGGTGCCCCAGGCTGTGCTTGGTCCCCCAGGCTGTGCTTGGTCCCCCTGGTTGCTCTTGGTCCCCCAGGCTGTGCTTGGTCCGCTTGGTTGCTCTTGGTCCCCCAGGCTGTGCTTGGTCCGCTTGGTTGCTCTTGGTCCAAGTTATGAGGGTTTATCATAATAGTGTAGTTACACAAGATGGGAAAAGATGGAATGTTAGAAGAGTTTCAAAATGTGTTTCATAATTGTTTTATATACATATTCTGGATGTTTTCATTTACAGGCGTCAATAGAAAATATTTTTTCCTTTCTTTTCTTTAAGGGGGAAAATGTGTTATATTCTGATCTACTAGGTATTTCCCTTTTAATATATCCCTGTACATATTTCCCTTTTAATAGAATCTTTGTTCCTTGTTGCACATGCACACTGTCCATGTAATTCCATTTGGAATTGTTATGATCTAAAAAGGTTATACTGAACTTGTGAACTTGGAGGCAAGAAGTACTGTGCTGCAGCTTATTAAATCCTGGACTTTACTGAATACCTTGGATTCTTTCTTTATTTATTACACTGTGCTTGGTCCCCCTGGTTGCTCTTGGTCCCCCAGGCTGTGCTTGGTCCGCTTGGTTGCTCTTGGTCCCCCAGGCTGTGCTTGGTCCCCCTGGTTGCTCTTGGTCCCCCAGGCTGTGCTTGGTCCCCCAGGCTGTGCTTCGTCCCCCAGGCTGTGCTTGGTCCCCTTGGTTGCTCTTGGTCCCCCAGGCTGTGCTTGGTCCCCCAGGCTGTGCTTGGTCCCCCAGGCTGTTCTTGGCCCCCCTGGTTGCTCTTGGTCCCCAGGGCTGTGCTTGGTCCCCCAGGCTGTGCTTGGTCCCCCAGGCTGTGCTTGGTCCCCCTGGCTGTGCTTGTTCCCCCTGGTTGCTCTTGGTCCCCCAGGCTGTGCTTGGTCCCCCAGGCTGTGCTTGGTCCCCCTGGTTGCTCTTGGTCCCCCAGGCTGTGCTTGGTCCCCTTGGTTGCTCTTGGTCCCCCAGGCTGTGCTTGGTCCCCCTGGCTGTGCTTGGTCCCCCTGGTTGCTCTTGGTCCCCCGGGCTGTGCTTGGTCCCCTTGGTTGCTCTTGGTCCCCCAGGCTGTGCTTGGTCCCCCAGGCTGTGCTTTGTCCCCCAGGCTGTGCTTGGTCCCCCCTGGTTGCTCTTGGTCCCCCAGGCTGTGCTTGGTCCCCCAGGCTGTGCTTGGTCCCCCAGGCTGTGCTTGGTCCCCCTGGCTGTGCTTTGTCCCCCAGGCTGTGCTTGGTCCCCCTGGTTGCTCTTGGTCCCCCAGGCTGTGCTTGGTCCCCCAGGCTGTGCTTGGTCCCCCTGGTTGCTCTTGGTCCCCCAGGCTGTGCTTGGTCCCCTTGGTTGCTCTTGGTCCCCCAGGCTGTGCTTGGTCCCCCTGGCTGTGCTTGGTCCCCCAGGCTGTGCTTGGTCCCCTTGGTTGCTCTTGGTCCCCAAGGCTGTGCTTGGTCCCCCAGGCTGTGCTTGGTCCCCCTGGTTGCTCTTGGTCCCCCAGGCTGTGCTTGGTCCCCTTGGTTGCTCTTGGTCCCCCAGGCTGTGCCTGGTCCCCCTGGTTGCTCTTGGTCCCCCAGGCTGTGCTTGGTCCCCTTGGTTGCTCTTGGTCCCCCAGGCTGTGCTTGGTCCCCCAGGCTGTGCTTGGTCCCCCTGGTTGCTCTTGGTCCCCCAGGCTGTGCTTGGTCCCCCAGGCTGTGCTTGGTCCCCCTGGTTGCTCTTGGTCCCCCAGGCTGTGCTTGGTCCCCCAGGCTGTGCTTGGTCCCCCTGGTTGCTCTTTGTCCCCCAGGCTGTGCTTGGTCTCCTTGGTTGCTCTTGGTCCCCCAGGCTGTGCTTGGTCCCCCAGGCAGTGCTTGGTCCCCCTGGCTGTGCTTGGTCCCCCAGGCTGTGCTTGGTCCCCCTGGTTGCTCTTAGTCCCCCAGTCTGTGCTTGGTCCCCCAGGCTGTGCTTGGTCCCCCAGGCTGTGCTTGGTCCCCCAGGCTATGCTTGGTCCCCCTGGTTGCTCTTGGTCCCCCAGGCTGTGCTTGGTCCCCTTGGTTGCTCTTGGTCCCCCAGGCTGTGCTTGGTCCCCCAGGCTGTGCTTGGTCCCCCCAGGCTGTGCTTGGTCCCCCAGGCTGTGCTTGGTCCCCCAGGCTGTGCATGGTCCCCCAGGCTGTGCATGGTCCCCCAGGCTGCTCTTGGTCCCCCTGGTTGCTCTTGGTCCCCCAGGCTGTGCTTGGTCCCCCAGGCTGTGCTTGGTCCCCCAGGATGTGCTTGGTCCCCCAGGCTGTGCTTGGTCCCCCAGGCTGCGCTTGGTCCCCTTGGTTGCTCTTGGTCCCCCAGGCTGTGCTTGGTCCCCCAGGCTGTGCTTGGTCCCCCTGGTTGCTCTTGGTCCCCCAGGCTGTGCTTGGTCCCCTTGGTTGCTCTTGGTCCCCCAGGCTGTGCTTGGTCCCCCAGGCTGTGCTTGGTCCCCCAGGCTGTGCTTGGTCCCCCAGGCTGTGCTTGGTCCCCCTGTTTGCTCTTGCTCCCCCAGGCTGTGCTTGGTCCCCCAGGCTGTGCTTGGTCCCCCTGGTTGCTCTTGGTCCCCCAGGCTGTGCTTGGTCCCCCAGGCTGTGCTTGGTCCCCCTTGTTGCTCTTGGTCCCCCAGGCTGTGCTTGGTCCCCTTGTTTCCTCTTGGTCCTCCAGGCTGTGCTTGGTCCCCCAGGCTGTGCTTGGTCCCGCTGGTTGCTCTTGGTCCCCCAGGCTGTGCTTGGTCCCTTGGTTGCTCTTGGTCCCCCAGGCTGTGCTTGGTCCCCCAGGCTGTGCTTGGCCCCCCTGGTTGCTCTTGGTCCCCCAGGCTGTGCTTGGTCCCCCTGGTTGCTCTTGGTCCCCCAGGCTGTGCTTGGTCCCCCTGGTTGCTCTTGGTCCCCCAGGCTGTGTTTGGTCCCCCAGGCTGTGCTTGGTCCCCCAGGCTGTGCTTGGTCCCCCTGGTTGCTCTTGGTCCCCCAGGCTGTGCTTGGTCCCCTTGGTTGCTCTTGGTCCCCCAGGCTGTGCTTGGTCCCCCAGGCTGTGCTTGGTCCCCCTGGTTGCTCTTGCTCCCCCAGGCTGTGCTTGGTCCCCCAGGCTGTGCTTGGTCCCCCGGTTGCTCTTGGTCCCCCAGGCTGTGCTTGGTACCCCTGGTTGCTCTTGGTCCCCCAGGCTGTGCTTGGCCCCCTTGGTTGCTCTTGGTCCCCCAGCCCCCTGGTTGCTCTTGGTCCCCCAGGCTGTGCTTGGTCCCCCTGGTTGCTCTTGGTCCCCCAGGCTGTGCTTGGTCCCCCTGGTTGCTCTTGGTCCCCCAGGCTGTGTTTGGTCCCCCAGGCTGTGCTTGGTCCCCCAGGCTGTGCTTGGTCCCCCTGGTTGCTCTAGGTCCCCCAGGCTGTGCTTGGTCCCCCAGGCTGTGCTTGGTCCCCCTGGTTGCTCTTGGTCCCCCAAGCTGTGCTTGGTCTCCCAGGCTGTGCTTGGTCCCCCAGGCTGTGCTTGGTCCCCCTGGTTGCTCTTGGTCCCCCAGGCTGTGCTTGGTCCCCCAGGCTGTGCTTGGTCCCCCTGGTTGCTCTTGGTCCCCCAGGCTGTGCTTGGTCCCCCAGGCTGTGCTTGGTCCCCCAGGCTGTGCTTGGTCCCCTTGGTTGCTCTTGGTCCCCCAGGCTGTGCTTGGTCCCCCTGGTTGCTCTTGGTCCCCCAGGCTGTGCTTGGTCCCCCTGGCTGCGCTTGGTCCCCCAGGCTGTGCTTGGTCCCCCAGGCTGTGCTTGGTCCCCCAGGCTGTGCTTGGTCCCCCTGGCTTTGCTTGGTCCCCCTGGTTGCTCTTGGTCCCCCAGGTTGTGCTTGGTCCCCCAGGCTGTGCTTGGTCCCCCAGGCTGTGCTTGGTCCCCCTGGCTGTGCTTGGTCCCCTTGGTTGCTCTTGGTCCCCCAGGCTATGCTTGGTCCTCCAGGCTGTGCTTGGTCCCCCTGGCTGTGCTTGGTCCCCTTGGTTGCTCTTGGTCCCCCTGGCTGTGCTTGGTCCCCTTGGTTGCTCTTGGTCCCCCAGGTTGTGCTTGGTCCCCCAGGCTGTGCTTGGTCCCCCAGGCTGTGCTTGGTCCCCCAGGCTGTGCTTGGTCCCCCTGGCTGTGCTTGGTCCCCTTGGTTGCTCTTGGTCCCCAAGGCTGTGCTTGGTCCCCCAGGCTGTTCTTGGTCCCCCAGGCTGTGCTTGGTCTCCCTGGTTGCTCTTGGTCTCCCTGGTTGCTCTTGGTCCCCCTGTTTGCTCTTGGTCCCCCAGGCTGTGCTTGGTCCCCCAGGCTGTGCTTGGTCCCCCAGGCTGTGCTTGGTCCCCCAGGCTGTGCTTGGTCCCCCTGGTTGCTCTTGGTGCCCCAGGCTGTGCTTGGTCCCCCAGGCTGTGCTTGGTCCCCCTGGTTGCTCTTGGTCCCCCAGGCTGTGCTTGATCCGCTTGGTTGCTCTTGGTCCCCCAGGCTGTGCTTGGTCCCCCAGGCTGTGCTTGGTCCCCCTGGTTGCTCTTGGTCCCCCAGGCTGTGCTTGGTCCCCCTGGTTGCTCTTGGTCCCCCAGGCTGTGCTTGGTCCCCCTGGTTGCTCTTGGTCCCCCAGGCTGTGTTTGGTCCCCCAGGCTGTGCTTGGTCCCCCAGGCTGTGCTTGGTCCCCCTGGTTGCTCTTGGTCCCCCAGGCTGTGCTTGGTCCCCCTGGTTGCTCTTGGTCCCCCAGGCTGTGCTTGGTCTCCCAGGCTGTGCTTGGTCCCCCAGGCTGTGCTTGGTCCCCCTGGTTGCTCTTGGTCCCCCAGGCTGTACTTGGTCCCCCAGGCTGTGCTTGGTCCCCCTGGTTGCTCTTGGTCCCCCAGGCTGTGCTTGGTCCCCCAGGCTGTGCTTGGTCCCCCAGGCTGTGCTTGGTCCCCCTGGCTGCGCTTGGTCCACCAGGCTGTGCTTGGTCCCCCAGGCTGTGCTTGGTCCCCCAGGCTGTGCTTGGACCCCCTGGCTGTGCTTGGTCCCCCTGGTTGCTCTTGGTCCCCCAGGTTGTTCTTGGTCCCCCAGGCTGTGCTTGGTCCCCCAGGCTGTGCTTGGTCCCCCAGGCTGTGCTTGGTCCCCCTGGCTGTGCTTGGTCCCCTTGGTTGCTCTTGGTCCCCCAGGCTGTGCTTGCTCCCCCAGGCTGTGCTTGGTCCCCCAGGCTGTGCTTGGTCCCCCAGGCTGTGCTTGGTCTCCCTGGTTGCTCTTGGTCTCCCTGGTTGCTCTTGGTCCCCCTGGTTGCTCTTGGTCCTCCAGGCTGTGCTTGGTCCCCCAGGCTGTGCTTGGTCCCCCAGGCTGTGCTTGGTCCCCCTGGTTGCTCTTGGTGCCCCAGGCTGTGCTTGGTCCCCCAGGCTGTGCTTGGTCCCCCTGGTTGCTCTTGGTCCCCCAGGCTGTGCTTGGTCCGCTTGGTTGCTCTTGGTCCCCCAGGCTGTGCTTGGTCCCCCAGGCTGTGCTTGGTCCCCCTGGTTGCTCTTGGTCCCCCAGGCTGTGCTTGGTCCCCTTGGTTGCTCTTGGTCCCCCAGGCTATGCTTGGTCCCCCAGGCTGTTCTTGGTCCCCCTGGTTGCTCTTGGTCCCCCAGGCTGTGCTTGGTCCCCCAGGCTGTGCTTGGTCCCCCTGGCTGTGCTTGGTCCCCCAGGCTGTGCTTGGTCCCCCAGGCTGTGCTTCGTCCCCCAGGCTGTGCTTGGTCCCCTTGGTTGCTCTTGGTCCCCCAGGCTGTTCTTGGTCCCCCAGGCTGTGCTTGGTCCCACAGGCTGTGCTTGGTCCCCCTGGTTGCTCTTGGTCCCCCAGGCTGTGCTTGGTCCCCTTGGTTGCTCTTCGTCCCCCAGGCTGTGCTTGGTCCCCCAGGCTGTGCTTGGTCCGCTTGGTTGCTCTTTGTCCCCCAGGCTGTGCTTGGTCCTCCAGGCTGTGCTTGGTCCCCCTGGTTGCTCTTGGTCCCCCAGGCTCTGCTTGGTCCCCTTGGTTGCTCTTGGTCCCCCAGGCTATGCTTGGTCCCCCAGGCTGTTCTTGGTCTCCCTGGTTGCTCTTGGTCCCCCAGGCTGTGCTTGGTCCCCCAGGCTGTGCTTGGTCCCCCAGGCTGTGCTTGGTCCCCCAGGCTGTTCTTGGCCCCCCTGGTTGCTCTTGGTCCCCAGGGCTGTGCTTGGTCCCCCTGGTTGCTCTTGGTCCCCCAGGCTGTGCTTGGTCCCCTTGGTTGCTCTTGGTCCCCCAGGCTGTGCTTGGTCCCCCTGGCTGTGCTTGGTCCCCCAGGCTGTGCTTGGTCCCTGTGGCTGTGCTTGGTCCCCCTGGTTGCTCTTGGTCCCCCAGGTTTTGCTTGGCCCCCCAGGCTGTACTTGGTCCCCCAGGCTGTGCTTGGTCCCCCTGGTTGCTCTTGGTCCCCCAGGCTGTGCTTGGTCCCCCTGGTTGCTCTTGGTCCCCTTGGTTGCTCATGGTCCCCCATGCTGTGCTTGGTCCCCCAGGCTGTGCTTGGTCCCCCTGGTTGCTCTTGGTCCCCCAGGTTGTGCTTGGTCCCCCAGGCTGTGCTTGGTCCCCCAGGCTGTGCTTGGTCCCCCAGGCTGTGCTTGGTCCCCCTGGCTGTGCTTGGTCCCCTTGGTTGCTCTTGGTCCCCCAGGCTGTGCTTGGTCTCCTAGGCTGTGCTTGGTCCCCCAGGCTGTGCTTGGTTCCCCAGGCTGTGCTTGGTCTCCCTGGTTGCTCTTGGTCCCCCTGGTTGCTCTTGGTCCCCCAGGTTATGCTTGGTCCCCCAGGCTGTGCTTGGTCCCCCAGGCTGTGCTTGGTCCCCCAGGCTGTGCTTGGTCCCCCTGGCTGTGCTTGGTCCCCCTGGTTGCTCTTGGTGCCCCAGGCTGTGCTTGGTCCCCCAGGCTGTGCTTGGTCCCCCTGGTTGCTCTTGGTCCCCCAGGCTGTGCTTGGTCCGCTTGGTTGCTCTTGGTCCCCCAGGCTGTGCTTGGTCCGCTTGGTTGCTCTTGGTCCAAGTTATGAGGGTTTATCATAATAGTGTAGTTACACAAGATGGGAAAAGATGGAATGTTAGAAGAGTTTCAAAATGTGTTTCATAATTGTTTTATATACATATTCTGGATGTTTTCATTTACAGGCGTCAATAGAAAATATTTTTTCCTTTCTTTTCTTTAAGGGGGAAAATGTGTTATATTCTGATCTACTAGGTATTTCCCTTTTAATATATCCCTGTACATATTTCCCTTTTAATAGAATCTTTGTTCCTTGTTGCACATGCACACTGTCCATGTAATTCCATGTGGAATTGTTATGATCTAAAAAGGTTATACTGAACTTGTGAACTTGGAGGCAAGAAGTACTGTGCTGCAGCTTATTAAATCCTGGACTTTACTGAATACCTTGGATTCTTTCTTTATTTATTACACTGTGCTTGGTCCCCCTGGTTGCTCTTGGTCCCCCAGGCTGTGCTTGGTCCGCTTGGTTGCTCTTGGTCCCCCAGGCTGTGCTTGGTCCCCCTGGTTGCTCTTGGTCCCCCAGGCTGTGCTTGGTCCCCCAGGCTGTGCTTCGTCCCCCAGGCTGTGCTTGGTCCCCTTGGTTGCTCTTGGTCCCCCAGGCAGTGCTTGGTCCCCCAGGCTGTGCTTGGTCCCCCTGGCTGTGCTTGGTCCCCCAGGCTGTGCTTGGTCCCCCTGGCTGTGCTTGGTCCCCCAGGCTGTACTTGGTCCCCCTGGTTGCTCTTGGTCCCCCAGGCTGTGCTTAATCCCCCTGGTTGCTCTTGGTCCCCCAGGCTGTGCTTGGTCCCCTTGGTTGCTCTTGGTCCCCCAGGCTGTGCTTGGTCCCCCAGGCTGTGCTTGTCCCCCAGGCTGTGCTTGGTCCCCCTGGTTGCTCTTGGTCCCCCAGGCTGTGCTTGGTCCCCCAGGCTGTGCTTGGTCCCCCAGGCTGTGCTTGGTCCCCCTGGCTGTGCTTTGTCCCCCAGGCTGTGCTTGGTCCCCCTGGTTGCTCTTGGTCCCCCAGGCTGTGCTTGGTCCCCCAGGCTGTGCTTGGTCCCCCTGGTTGCTCTTGGTCCCCCAGGCTGTGCTTGGTCCCCTTGGTTGCTCTTGGTCCCCCAGGCTGTGCTTGGTCCCCCTGGCTGTGCTTGGTCCCCCAGGCTGTGCTTGGTCCCCCTGGTTGCTCTTGGTCCCCCCGGCTGTGCTTGGTCCCCCAGGCTGTGCTTGGTCCCCCTGGTTGCTCTTGGTCCCCCAGGCTGTGCTTGGTCCCCTTGGTTGCTCTTGGTCCCCCAGGCTGTGCTTGGTCCCCCTGGTTGCTCTTGGTCCCCCAGGCTGTGCTTGGTCCCCTTGGTTGCTCTTGGTCCCCCAGGCTGTGCTTGGTCCCCCAGGCTGTGCTTGGTCCCCCTGGTTGCTCTTGGTCCCCCAGGCTGTGCTTGGTCCCCCTGGTTGCTCTTGGTCCCCCAGGCTGTGCTTGGTCCCCCAGGCTGTGCTTGGTCCCCCTGGTTGCTCTTGGTCCCCCAGGCTGTGCTTGGTCCCCTTGGTTGCTCTTGGTCCCCCAGGCTGTGCCTGGTCCCCCAGGCTGTGCTTGGTCCCCCCAGGCTGTGCTTGGTCCCCCAGGCTGTGCTTGGTCCCCCAGGCTGTGCATGGTCCCCCAGGCTGCGCTTGGTCCCCCTGGTTGCTCTTGGTCCCCCAGGCTGTGCTTGGTCCCCCAGGCTGTGCTTGGTCCCCCAGGCTGTGCTTGGTCCCCCAGGATGTGCTTGGTCCCCCAGGCTGTGCTTGGTCCCCCAGGCTGTGCTTGGTCCCCTTGGTTGCTCTTGGTCCCCCAGGCTGTGCTTGGTCCCCCAGGCTGTGCTTGGTCCCCCAGGCTGTGCTTAGTCCCCCTGTTTGCTCTTGCTCCCCCAGGCTGTGCTTGGTCCCCCAGGCTGTGCTTGGTCCCCCTGGTTGCTCTTGGTCCCCCAGGCTGTGCTTGGTCCCCCTTGTTGCTCTTGGTCCCCCAGGCTGTGCTTGGTCCCCTTGTTTCCTCTTGGTCCTCCAGGCTGTGCTTGGTCCCCCAGCCTGTGCTTGGTCCCGCTGGTTGCTCTTGGTCCCCCAGGCTGTGCTTGGTCCCCTTGGTTGCTCTTGGTCCCCCAGGCTGTGCTTGGTCCCCCAGGCTGTGCTTGGCCCCCCTGGTTGCTCTTGGTCCCCCAGGCTGTGCTTGGTCCCCCTGGTTGCTCTTGGTCCCCCAGGCTGTGCTTGGCCCCCCTGGTTGCTCTTGGTCCCCCAGGCTGTGTTTGGTCCCCCAGGCTGTGCTTGGTCCCCCAGGCTGTGCTTGGTCCCCCTGGTTGCTCTTGGTCCCCCAGGCTGTGCTTGGTCCCCTTGGTTGCTCTTGGTCCCCCAGGCTGTGCTTGGTCCCCCAGGCTGTGCTTGGTCCCCCAGGCTGTGCTTGGTCCCCCAGGTTGCTCTTGCTCCCCCAGGCTGTGCTTGGTCCCCCAGGCTGTGCTTGGTCCCCCTGGTTGCTCTTGGTCCCCCAGGCTGTGCTTGGTCCCCCTGGTTGCTCTTGGTCCCCCAGGCTGTGCTTGGTCCCCTTGGTTGCTCTTGGTCCCCCAGGCTGTGCTTGGTCCCCCAGGCTGTGCTTGGTCCCCCTGGTTGCTCTTGGTCCCCCAGGCTGTGCTTGGTCCCCCTGGTTGCTCTTGGTCCCCCAGGCTGTGCTTGGTCCCCCTGGTTGCTCTTGGTCCCCCAGGCTGTGTTTGGTCCCCCAGGCTGTGCTTGGTCCCCCAGGCTGTGCTTGGTCCCCCTGGTTGCTCTAGGTCCCCCAGGCTGTGCTTGGTCCCCCAGGCTGTGCTTGGTCCCCCTGGCTGCTCTTGGTCCCCCAGGCTGTGCTTGGTCTCCCAGGCTGTGCTTGGTCCCCCAGGCTGTGCTTGGTCCCCCTGGTTGCTCTTGGTCCCCCAGGCTGTGCTTGGTCCCCCAGGCTGTGCTTGGTCCCCCTGGTTGCTCTTGGTCCCCCAGGCTGTGCTTGGTCCCCCAGGCTGTGCTTGGTCCCCCAGGCTGTGCTTGGTCCCCTTGGTTGCTCTTGGTCCCCCAGGCTGTGCTTGGTCCCCCTGGTTGCTCTTGGTCCCCCAGGCTGTGCTTGGTCCCCCTGGCTGCGCTTGGTCCCCCAGGCTGTGCTTGGTCCCCCAGGCTGTGCTTGGTCCCCCAGGCTGTGCTTGGTCCCCCTGGCTGTGCTTGGTCCCCCTGGTTGCTCTTGGTCCCCCAGGTTGTGCTTGGTCCCCCAGGTTGTGCTTGGTCCCCCAGGCTGTGCTTGGTCCCCCTGGCTGTGCTTGGTCCCCTTGGTTGCTCTTGGTCCCCCAGGCTGTGCTTGGTACCCCAGGCTGTGCTTGGTCCCCCAGGCTGTGCTTGGTCTCCCTGGTTGCTCTTGGTCTCCCTGGTTGCTCTTGGTCCCCCTGTTTGCTCTTGGTCCCCCAGGCTGTGCTTGGTCCCCCAGGCTGTGCTTGGTCCCCCAGGCTGTGCTTGGTCCCCCTGGTTGCTCTTGGTCCCCCAGGCTGTGCTTGGTCTCCCAGGCTGTGCTTGGTCCCCCAGGCTGTGCTTGGTCCCCCTGGTTGCTCTTGGTCCCCCAGGCTGTGCTTGGTCCCCCAGGTTGTGCTTGGTCCCCCTGGTTGCTCTTGGTCCCCAGGCTGTGCTTGGTCCCCCAGGCTGTGCTTGGTCCCCTTGGTTTATCTTGGTCCCCCAGGCTGTGCTTGGTCCCCCTGGTTGCTCTTGGTCCCCCAGGCTGTGCTTGGTCCCCCAGGCTGTGCTTGGTCCCCCAGGCTGTGCTTGGTCCCCCAGGCTGTGCTTGGTCCCCCTGGCTGTTCTTGGTCCCCCAGGCTGTGCTTGGTCCCCCTGGCTGTGCTTGGTCCCCCTGGTTGCTCTTGGTCCCCCAGGTTGTTCTTGGTCCCCCAGGCTGTGCTTGGTCCCCCAGGCTGTGCTTGGTCCCCCAGGCTGTGCTTGGTCCCCCTGGCTGTGCTTGGTCCCCTTGGTTGCTCTTGGTCCCCCAGGCTGTGTGCTTTGTCCCCCAGGCTGTGCTTGGTCTCCCTGGTTGCTCTTGGTCTCCCTGGTTGCTCTTGGTCCCCCTGGTTGCTCTTGGTCCCCCAGGCTGTGCTTGGTCCCCCAGGCTGTGCTTGGTCCCCCAGGCTGTGCTTGGTCCCCCTGGCTGCTCTTGGTGCCCCAGGCTGTGCTTGGTCCCCCAGGCTGTGCTTGGTCCCCCAGGCTGTGCTTGGTCCCCCTGATTGCTCTTGGTCCCCCAGGCTGTGCTTGGTCCCCCAGGCTGTGCTTGGTCCCCCTGGTTGCTCTTGGTCCCCCAGGCTGTGCTTGGTCCCCTTGGTTGCTCTTGGTCCCCCAGGCTATGCTTGGTCCCCCAGGCTGTTCTTGGTCCCCCTGGTTGCTCTTGGTCCCCCAGGCTGTGCTTGGTCCCCCAGGCTGTGCTTGGTCCCCCTGGCTGTGCTTGGTCCCCCTGGTTGCTCTTGGTCCCCCAGGTTGTTCTTGGTCGCCCAGGCTGTGCTTGGTCCCCCAGGCTGTGCTTGGTCCCCCAGGCTGTGCTTGGTCCCCCTGGCTGTGCTTGGTCCCCTTGGTTGCTCTTGGTCCCCCAGGCTGTGCTTGGTCCCCCAGGCTGTGCTTGGTCTCCCTGGTTGCTCTTGGTCTCCCTGGTTGCTCTTGGTCCCCCTGGTTGCTCTTGGTCCCCCAGGCTGTGCTTGGTCCCCCAGGCTGTGCTTGGTCCCCCAGGCTGTGCTTGGTCCCCCAGGCTGTGCTTGGTCCCCCTGGTTGCTCTTGGTGCCCCAGGCTGTGCTTGGTCCCCCAGGCTGTGCTTGGTCCCCCTGGTTGCTCTTGGTCCCCCAGGCTGTGCTTGGTCCCCCAGGCTGTGCTTGGTCCCCAAGGCTGTGCTTGGTCCCCCAGGCTGTGCTTGGTCCCCCTGGCTGCTCTTGGTGCCCCAGGCTGTGCTTGGTCCCCCAGGCTGTGCTTGGTCCCCCTGGTTGCTCTTGGTCCCCCAGGCTGTGCTTGGTCCCCCTGGTTGCTCTTGGTCCCCCAGGCTGTGCTTGGTCCCCTTGGTTGCTCTTGGTCCCCCAGGCTATGCTTGGTCCCCCAGGCTGTTCTTGGTCCCCCTGGTTGCTCTTGGTCCCCCAGGCTGTGCTTGGTCCCCCAGACTGTGCTTGGTCCCCCTGGCTGTGCTTGGTCCCCCTGGTTGCTCTTGGTCCCCCAGGTTGTTCTTGGTCCCCCAGGCTGTGCTTGGTCCCCCAGGCTGTGCTTGGTCCCCCTGGCTGTGCTTGGTCCCCTTGGTTGCTCTTGGTCCCCCAGGCTGTGCTTGGTCCCCCAGGCTGTGCTTGGTCTCCCTGGTTGCTCTTGGTCTCCCTGGTTGCTCTTGGTCCCCCTGGTTGCTCTTGTTCCCCCAGGCTGTGCTTGGTCCCCCAGGCTGTGCTTGGTCCCCCAGGCTGTGCTTGGTCCCCCAGGCTGTGCTTGGTCCCCCTGGTTGCTCTTGGTGCCCCAGGCTGTGCTTGGTCCCCCAGGCTGTGCTTGGTCCCCCTGGTTGCTCTTGGTCCCCCAGGCTGTGCTTGGTCCGCTTGGTTGCTCTTGGTCCCCCAGGCTGTGCTTGGTCCCCCAGGCTGTGCTTGGTCCCCCTGGTTGCTCTT
This sequence comes from Lissotriton vulgaris, assembly GCF_964263255.1. NCBI lineage: Eukaryota > Metazoa > Chordata > Amphibia > Caudata > Salamandridae > Lissotriton > Lissotriton vulgaris. Next base: position 15,907 of record NW_028247558.1, read on the forward strand.
GGTCCCCCAGGCTGTGCTTGGTCCCCTTGGTTGCTCTTGGTCCCCCAGGCTATGCTTAGTCCCCCAGGCTGTTCTTGGTCCCCCTGGTTGCTCTTGGTCCCCCAGGCTGTGCTTGGTCCCCCAGGCTGTGCTTGGTCCCCCTGGCTGTGCTTGGTCCCCAAGGCTGTGCTTGGTCCCCCAGGCTGTGCTTGGTACCCCAGGCTGTGCTTGGTCCCCTTGGTTGCTCTTGGTCCCCCAGGCTGTTCTTGGTCCCACAGGCTGTGCTTGGTCCCCCTGGTTGCTCTTGGTCCCCCAGGCTGTGCTTGGTCCCCTTGGTTGCTCTTCGTCCCCCAGGCTGTGCTTGGTCCCCCAGGCTGTGCTTGGTCCGCTTGGTTGCTCTTGGTCCCCCAGGCTGTGCTTGGTCCTCCAGGCTGTGCTTGGTCCCCCTGGTTGCTCTTGGTCCCCCAGGCTCTGCTTGGTCCCCCAGGCTGTGCTTGGTCCACCAGGCTGTGCTTGGTCCCCCTGGTTGCTCTTGGTCCCCCAGGCTGTGCTTGGTCCCCCAGGCTGTGCTTGGTCCCCCAGGCTGTGCTTGGTCCCCCTGGTTGCTCTTGGTCCCCCAGGCTGTGCTTAATCCCCCTGGTTGCTCTTGGTCCCCCAGGCTGTGCTTGGTCCCCTTGGTTGCTCTTGGCCCCCCAGGCTATGCTTGGTCCCCCAGGCTGTGCTTGGTCCCCCTGGTTGCTCTTGGTCCCCCAGGCTGTGCTTGGTCCCCCAGGCTGTGCTTGGTCCCCCAGGCTGTGCTTGGTCCCCCTGGTTGCTCTTGGTCCCCCAGGCTGTGCTTAGTCCCCTTGGTTGCTCTTGGTCCCCCAGGCTGTGCTTGGTCCCCCTGGCTGTGCTTGGTCCCCCAGGCTGTGCTTGGTCCCCCAGGCTGTGCTTGGTCCCCCTGGTTGCTCTTGGTCCCCTTGGTTGCTCATGGTCCCTGTGAGAAGTTGGCCTGGTATATAATGCTCACTAGTTCTAGTGATCACTTTGTACCATGCCAAGCAACCCTTATGATGATGGTTGTAATTCAACCTTGTAGACCAGTTATCCTAGTGGTAACGTGGACAAAGCAGTCTTAGGCTAAACTCTGAAAGGCATGTGAAGCCAGCTGTTATACCATACACAACCCCCTTGAATACCAAATGAAAGGGACACCACACAGATATATATTGAAAATATATATTGATTTATTAACTATAAAATCCCCTGGACTCTTTATGAGCACAGAAGCACAAGCGTTAAATCACAAGACAGTTTAAAATACACAAAAGTTGCACAATATGGATGAGCCCTAGGGGCCACCTAAACCATATACTAAATAAGTGGTATAAGAGATACCAGGAGGAAAGTGAAGAGGCCTAGGGCCTTGGGAATCGCTGGAGCTATTCGAGACTGGAGTTAACTAAGTCGGGAAAGGCCCACGGGACTCGGATGCAGTGTTCAAAGTGCACGCACTTTACAATACAAAGTCTATGGTGCGTAAAAAGCACAAAGTTAGAAAGTTAGGAACCTTCCGAGTGACCTACGGAGCTGAAACTAAAAACACAGGCCCTTGGGATGTGTACCAGTGCAGGAGCACCGGCGGAGCTGAGTTACCTCACCCACAGGAAGCGGGTGCACAGGGTCGAAGATGTGTCGGGTTTCGTCACGCTGGTCGATGGTGCTTGGAGCTGAAGATGCTGCAGGCGGCTCGATGAGAAGAGTTCCGGTGGATCCAAGGGTGGATCTGAAGAGTTGAAGACCTGAAAGCAGAGGGGACAGTGTTCAAAGTCACTAGCCAGTGACTACCGTGGAACCAGATTGGAACCAGGCGATGTCGGGTGCAAACAGGCGTTGTCGGGTAGCTTCTTTCTGCAGCCACGTGGATACCCGGGGTCGAGGACGTCCAGGAGTCGGTCACGAGCTGTCCCACGTAGGCTTCTCGCTGTTGGCGGTGTCGGCGACCTGATCGGAGCAAACAGGCCTTGGCAAGTGCAAGCCACGCAGAAGTTGAAAGATGCTGTTCACTCGGACCAGCAAGGTCAGAGCGGGTGCTCCTTTTTACAGGAGCTTGGGTAGGTCTGGAGCAACCAGACCTGCTGTTTAAATCTTCGGGTTCGTCGCCAAGATGGCCGCTGGCCGTGTGGCTAGTGGCCGGGATGGCGCGTCGAGTGGCACAGTGCCAAAGGGCCCCACGCAGATCGTGGAGATGCTGGGGGGCTGATCTTCGGTGCAAGGGCTGCTCGGTGGTGGGGGTTCTCAGTCCCCAAAGCACAACGTCGAGGATGCCTCAGAAGCTGCGCAGTCAGCTTTACGAGTGTCTTCCAAGAGGTCCGGTCCCACGTCACTCGGTGCCTCCACGGGTCCCTTCTTTGTAGGGACTGTGGATCGGGCTCTGAGAGGTCTGGGAATCTGGTTCTTGTCGGGCTCTGGGCTCGGGCTCCGGCGGGAGGCGGCGGCAAAGCAGACGTCGAGTTGCTGGTTGGTGCCTGTGTTCACAGGGTGGTCACTCCTTGGCCACAAGGGAGATTCTTCTTCAGTCTTCTGTGCAGCAGAATGTCGAAGTCCAGTCTTCTTCTTAGTTTTAAGTTGATTTCGGGATGATCTGCCGTGCAATGGCACTGCTCCCCCTCTTATTCCAATCTAGGGGGTGGATCACCTACTAGGTCCCTCCTCTGGGAGGAACCAGGAAGGGGGGCGGTTACACCCCCTTTCCTTTGTCCAGCTCCGCGCCAGGACTGGGGCTGGAAGGCCCCAGAACCGGTTTGGGCTGGCCTATGCACGGGGACACCTTGTGTGCCCCGGGCATGTCTGATTCTATTCAGCCCTGTCCTACCCAATACACAAAATCCTGTCTGGGGTGGTGCTCGCACCTCCCAAGGCAGGAAACCCTTTGTCCAGGCCACCATCTGCCGAGTTTCGGTCAGCAGCAGGAGGCCAGACTTGTGTCTGTGGTGGCAGCGTCCATTTTGTGAAGCTGAGGCTCTGTTTAACTTTAACCGGGGTTAGGGTTACACACATGTCGTATCCCTCTAGAAGGGTGGAATGCTATCCCCGTCGCCAGAATTGGCGAGGGGATAGTATTCCAATTCGTATGACACCTTACTCGACATGTTTTGATAAAGCCAAACCAAAGATAGCATTTAACCGCGAGGATTATAATGCACTTAAGAGTATATGGTATGGCAATATCCCGGAACAGCTTAGGGAGTGGTTCCCGACAGCTGCAGACAGGCTCAGCTCATGCCAGAGCACCATCTCACATATTTCCAAGCACTCTGCCTCCAGGATTGATGAGGCCTTCCATAGGAGTGGCTGATAGGAACATATGTGTCCAGTTTAGGGTTAGGCACAGACCTACTGTACCTAAGTAAGAGGTGGTTACACCGACTTACCCCAGCTGTGTGATCAGCCAGTTGTGTCAAATATGGAGGCCAGGCCAGGGGTGGCATAATACATGCTGCAGCCCCTGGTAGGCCTTGGCTACACCTATGCCCTGGGTACCTATGGTACACTGTTACAGGGGCCTATAAGGTGAACCAATTCCAATTGTGTTATGCACCTAAGGTACATGGAGTCCATTTTAAGGAGAGAGCAATCAGCCTGGGGCCCTGAATAGCAGGATCCCAGGCCAACTAAGTCAAAAACCAGCTAAACACCAGGCAAAAAGTTTGGGGGTAACCATAGTCAGATATCCACCTTCCTACATAACCCCCCCCCAAACGAAAGGAGATAAGGCTATCCTTGACCAGGTAAGCCTATATTGCCTAAGTGGCCATATAAGGAAGTACCAGCTCTGGCTTGGTAACCCCCTGTCTCATGGTCCACTAAGCAATCCCTCACCCTAAGGGTATCTGAGGGTCTCCACCATAGGGAATCTCTACCTGTGGTGTGTCTTTGCAAAGTCAAAGGCTGGTGTTGAGATGGAGTACTGAAGTGAGTTTCCTCTGTAGGGCTCAGCTTCCTCCAATCACTCTCCACCATGTGTGCCTTTCTTTCTCTGACTGAGTTGCACTGTGCTCTCAGGGTCAACCTCTGGCTACCTAAAGCTGGAGGCTGGGTCCCTCTGTTTGGCTTACTGGAGGGACAGGTCAGGTTTGGGGCCTTTTGGTCCCAGGTTTGGCTGTGCCCAACAATATCCATCTGGGGGAGGTCCCTAACTACTTTTAAAGGGGATCCCTCAGGAGTTTTTAAAGTTTGCACCTCACTAGGGCTACTAGTTTCGGTGCCCCTAATCTGTGGATGGGGGTGCTTTATTTGACAGGGGGGCCTTTGGGTCTCACTGTCCTTCTTGTCCTCTGCAGCCCTGGGCTGAGTAAGGCAAGGTAGAGAGGGGCAGGTTACCTGCTCCAGACTGGGTCCCACCTGGGAAGGGTCCACTGCCATCAGAGGCTCTGTTAGGCCAGGCCTAACAACCTCTGGGACAGTTCCTTCATCAGGGGCAAGGTCAGTTCCCTGAGGAGGCTGATCTTTTCCTAAAGTCTGGTGGGAGGGAGATTTCTCTTCCTCCACAATGCTCTCTGTTTGGGTGGAGTGATCCATCATTTCAGGCTTCACTACCCATGGATCAGTTTGAGTTTGGGCTGTGGCCATCACAGCCCCTCCAACCTTTTCAGGAGGAGACTCAGTTTGGGTATGGGCTGTTACCAGTACAGCCCTGCTACTCTCTTCAGGAGGGAAGTTATCTAAAGATGGGGCTGAGGTTTGCTCAGCCCTCCCAACCTTTTCAGGAAGGACATCTTGGATTGGGGCTGTAGCCATCACAGCCCCACTAACCTTTCCATGGAGATTTACCATTCTAGAATGGGTTTGCTGTTCAACCTCAGCCCAGGCTGAGATTTCCAAATCATTACCCAGTAGGCAATCTACAGGCAAGTTTGCTGACACTGCCACTCTCTTTGGGCCAGTGACACCTCCCCAGCTAAGATTGACTACTGCCATGGGATGATTGGTTTCTATGCCATCAATGTTTGTCACCTGATATCTGGCATCAGGTAAAAGTTGCCTTGAGGGGACTAGACATTCAGCCACCATGGTGATGCTAGCCCCTGTGTCTCTGAAGGCCTCAACTTTCAAACCATTGATGAGGGGCTCCTGTCTATACTTGCTCAAAGTGTTTGGGCAAGCAGTGAAATTGGCAAACCCCATGCCAGTCTCATAGACAAGAGTATCTGAGTTAGGGGACCTGGATAGGCCAGAGTCCACCTGTCCTCCAAAAGTAAACCCACCCAAATTCTTGGGGGTGCTCCCACCACCTGGGGGACCACTGCTAACAGTGACAGGAGGTGTTGGAGCCTTACCTGGAGGTATATTCTCCTTATTGCCATTCTTGGGACAACAGCTATCTGTTTTGTAATGCCCCACCTGTTTACAGGTATGACAATAAGGCTTTTTCTGGGATGTAGAAGTGTCTTGGGACCCACCCCCATTCTTGGAGTTTTGGGGCCCTGGGGAAGTCTTTTCCTTACTTTTATCCCCACCCTTCTCTTGAGGCTTGGTAGTCTCTTTCTTTTGGTCACCACCCTGGTTCTTAGGCCTGATCCTGGTTCTGACCCATTTGTCTGCCCTCCTACCCAATTCTTGTGGGGAGGTCAGATCAGAGTCAACCAGGTGCTGATGTAGAAGCTGATTTTGACAATTACTTAAGATTTGCTCTCTCATAATTAAATTATACAATCCTGTATAGTCAGTAACCTTACTTCCCAGCAACCAGCCCTCCAGAGCCTTAGTGGCACATTCAACAAATTCAGACCAGTCCTGAGTCTGTGTCTTCTGGGTATCTCTGAACATTAACCTGTACTGTTCAGTGGTTAAGCCCAACCCATCAATCAGAGCACTCTTCAGGACCACGTAGTTTCTAGAATCCTCATCACTAACTGTGAGGAGTCTGTCTCTGCCTCTGCCTTCAAAGGAGAGCCACAAGATTGCTGCCCACTGCTCCTGAGGGATCTGCTGTACCATGCAGGCTCTCTCAAGTGCAGTCATCCATTTGTGGATATCATCCCCAGCTTTGTAGGGGGGCACAATCTTACTCAGGTTTCTTGTATCAAAAGACCTGTCTTTATCCTTATGGATATTGCTGCCACCAGTGGATCCTAATCCACTCTCTCTAGGCTGTCTTGCTCTAGCAAGTTTCTCCTTGGCCAGGGCAACCTCTAACTCTTGCCTCTGGATCCTAAGCTCAGCCTCTCTCATCTTGGCCTCATGTTCCCTTCTCTGAGGGCTAGTCATCTCTCTTCTAGAGTGACCATGAGAGCCTCTAGAAGCATGGGAGTTGTCAGAGTCACCTGAGTGAGTCCTTCTCCTCCTAGGCCTCTGGTTAAGTCCACCTGGGGGTCTGAATGGGTTGTTACCTGATTCATTCCCAAGTAAGCTTAAGTTAGCCTGGTTCAGTCTACTGACCAGCACCTGACTATTTCTGTCATCATCTGACTCACTGCTTTCCACCTCCTCCTCCTCTTCTTCTTCCTCTACATCTACCTGAGGAGCTCCAGTGGTGGAGGCCTCCTCATCTACCAGGATGATAGGGGCAGGGGGGTCTACAGTGTCATCCTCTGAAGGATGGCCTCCTTCAGCATTCCCTGTGGGGTTTGCTTTAGAGGTCTTTAGAGCTTCAGACTGATCCAAAAGCTCTCTTAGGTGGTCTGCAGTAGGGGAAGGCCCTGTCTTCAGACCCCTTAAGACACAAAGCTGTCTTAATTCCTTAAAGGGAAAAATAGCAAACTGGGATGGTGCCCTTGGAGGGTCACTCTCAACAGGAGTAAGTCCACTGGACCCCTCTGTTCCAGACATTGCTCTAGTGTGGGTGGATGTGTTGCAATCTACCTACACTGGTGTTTACCTACTAAACCTATCTAGTAGTTGTAGCTAGGGTGTGCTACTCCCTTTGCTCTACAACAACTAAGTTCAGTAGAACTTATGTATACTAGTCTTGTTTTATATGTACCTAGCAGGTACCTGTGTGATCTTTCAGATGATAATCTCAAAGATTGTAATGGTAAAACAACAGCAAGCTCAGATCCCAATCCGCTGCTCACCAATGTGAGAAGTTGGCCTGGTATATAATGCTCACTAGTTCTAGTGATCACTTTGTACCATGCCAAGCAACCCTTATGATGATGGTTGTAATTCAACCTTGTAGACCAGTTATCCTAGTGGTAACGTGGACAAAGCAGTCTTAGGCTAAACTCTGAAAGGCATGTGAAGCCAGCTGTTATACCATACACAACCCCCTTGAATACCAAATGAAAGGGACACCACACAGATATATATTGAAAATATATATTGATTTATTAACTATAAAATCCCCTGGACTCTTTATGAGCACAGAAGCACAAGCGTTAAATCACAAGACAGTTTAAAATACACAAAAGTTGCACAATATGGATGAGCCCTAGGGGCCACCTAAACCATATACTAAATAAGTGGTATAAGAGATACCAGGAGGAAAGTGAAGAGGCCTAGGGCCTTGGGAATCGCTGGAGCTATTCGAGACTGGAGTTAACTAAGTCGGGAAAGGCCCACGGGACTCGGATGCAGTGTTCAAAGTGCACGCACTTTACAATACAAAGTCTATGGTGCGTAAAAAGCACAAAGTTAGAAAGTTAGGAACCTTCCGAGTGACCTACGGAGCTGAAACTAAAAACACAGGCCCTTGGGATGTGTACCAGTGCAGGAGCACCGGCGGAGCTGAGTTACCTCACCCACAGGAAGCGGGTGCACAGGGTCGAAGATGTGTCGGGTTTCGTCACGCTGGTCGATGGTGCTTGGAGCTGAAGATGCTGCAGGCGGCTCGATGAGAAGAGTTCCGGTGGATCCAAGGGTGGATCTGAAGAGTTGAAGACCTGAAAGCAGAGGGGACAGTGTTCAAAGTCACTAGCCAGTGACTACCGTGGAACCAGATTGGAACCAGGCGATGTCGGGTGCAAACAGGCGTTGTCGGGTAGCTTCTTTCTGCAGCCACGTGGATACCCGGGGTCGAGGACGTCCAGGAGTCGGTCACGAGCTGTCCCACGTAGGCTTCTCGCTGTTGGCGGTGTCGGCGACCTGATCGGAGCAAACAGGCCTTGGCAAGTGCAAGCCACGCAGAAGTTGAAAGATGCTGTTCACTCGGACCAGCAAGGTCAGAGCGGGTGCTCCTTTTTACAGGAGCTTGGGTAGGTCTGGAGCAACCAGACCTGCTGTTTAAATCTTCGGGTTCGTCGCCAAGATGGCCGCTGGCCGTGTGGCTAGTGGCCGGGATGGCGCGTCGAGTGGCACAGTGCCAAAGGGCCCCACGCAGATCGTGGAGATGCTGGGGGGCTGATCTTCGGTGCAAGGGCTGCTCGGTGGTGGGGGTTCTCAGTCCCCAAAGCACAACGTCGAGGATGCCTCAGAAGCTGCGCAGTCAGCTTTACGAGTGTCTTCCAAGAGGTCCGGTCCCACGTCACTCGGTGCCTCCACGGGTCCCTTCTTTGTAGGGACTGTGGATCGGGCTCTGAGAGGTCTGGGAATCTGGTTCTTGTCGGGCTCTGGGCTCGGGCTCCGGCGGGAGGCGGCGGCAAAGCAGACGTCGAGTTGCTGGTTGGTGCCTGTGTTCACAGGGTGGTCACTCCTTGGCCACAAGGGAGATTCTTCTTCAGTCTTCTGTGCAGCAGAATGTCGAAGTCCAGTCTTCTTCTTAGTTTTAAGTTGATTTCGGGATGATCTGCCGTGCAATGGCACTGCTCCCCCTCTTATTCCAATCTAGGGGGTGGATCACCTACTAGGTCCCTCCTCTGGGAGGAACCAGGAAGGGGGGCGGTTACACCCCCTTTCCTTTGTCCAGCTCCGCGCCAGGACTGGGGCTGGAAGGCCCCAGAACCGGTTTGGGCTGGCCTATGCACGGGGACACCTTGTGTGCCCCGGGCATGTCTGATTCTATTCAGCCCTGTCCTACCCAATACACAAAATCCTGTCTGGGGTGGTGCTCGCACCTCCCAAGGCAGGAAACCCTTTGTCCAGGCCACCATCTGCCGAGTTTCGGTCAGCAGCAGGAGGCCAGACTTGTGTCTGTGGTGGCAGCGTCCATTTTGTGAAGCTGAGGCTCTGTTTAACTTTAACCGGGGTTAGGGTTACACACATGTCGTATCCCTCTAGAAGGGTGGAATGCTATCCCCGTCGCCAGAATTGGCGAGGGGATAGTATTCCAATTCGTATGACACCTTACTCGACATGTTTTGATAAAGCCAAACCAAAGATAGCATTTAACCGCGAGGATTATAATGCACTTAAGAGTATATGGTATGGCAATATCCCGGAACAGCTTAGGGAGTGGTTCCCGACAGCTGCAGACAGGCTCAGCTCATGCCAGAGCACCATCTCACATATTTCCAAGCACTCTGCCTCCAGGATTGATGAGGCCTTCCATAGGAGTGGCTGATAGGAACATATGTGTCCAGTTTAGGGTTAGGCACAGACCTACTGTACCTAAGTAAGAGGTGGTTACACCGACTTACCCCAGCTGTGTGATCAGCCAGTTGTGTCAAATATGGAGGCCAGGCCAGGGGTGGCATAATACATGCTGCAGCCCCTGGTAGGCCTTGGCTACACCTATGCCCTGGGTACCTATGGTACACTGTTACAGGGGCCTATAAGGTGAACCAATTCCAATTGTGTTATGCACCTAAGGTACATGGAGTCCATTTTAAGGAGAGAGCAATCAGCCTGGGGCCCTGAATAGCAGGATCCCAGGCCAACTAAGTCAAAAACCAGCTAAACACCAGGCAAAAAGTTTGGGGGTAACCATAGTCAGATATCCACCTTCCTACAGTCCCCCAGGCTGTGCTTGGTCCCCCAGGCTGTGCTTGGTCCCCCTGGTTGCTCTTGGTCCCACAGGTTGTGCTTGGTCCCCCAGGCTGTGCTTGGTCCCCCAGGCTGTGCTTGGTCTCCCTGGTTGCTCTTGGTCCCCCTGGTTGCTCTTGGTCCCCCAGGTTGTGCTTGGTCCCCCAGGCTGTGCTTGGTCCCCCAGGCTGTGCTTGGTCCCCCTGGCTGTGCTTGGTCCCCCTGGTTGCTCTTGGTGCCCCAGGCTGTGCTTGGTCCCCCAGGCTGTGCTTGGTCCCCCTGGTTGCTCTTGGTCCCATAGGCTGTGCTTGGTCCGCTTGGTTGCTCTTGGTCCCCCAGGCTGTGCTTGGTCCCCCAGGCTGTGCTTGGTCCCCCTGGTTGCTCTTGGTCCCCCAGGCTGTGCTTGGTCCCCCAGGCTGTACTTGGCCCCCCCTGGCTGTGCTTGGTCCCCCAGGCTGTGCTTTGTCCCCCTGGTTGCTCTTGGTCCCCCTGGCTGTGCTTGGTCCCCCAGGCTGTGCTTGGTCCCCCTGGCTGTGCTTGGTCCCCCAGGCTGTGCTTGGTCCCCTTGTTGCTCTTGGTCCCCCAGGCTGTGCTTGGTCCCCCAGGCTGTGCTTGGTCCCCCAGGCTGTGCTTGGTCCCCCAGACTGTGCTTGTTCCCCCAGGCTGTGCTTGTTCCCCCTGGCTGTGCTTGGTCCCCCAGGCTGTGCTTGGTCCCCCAGGCTGTGCTTCGTCCCCCAGGCTGTGCTTGGTCCCCTTGGTTGCTCTTGGTCCCCCAGGCTGTTCTTGGTCCCCCAGGCTGTGCTTGGTCCCACAGGCTGTGCTTGGTCCCCCTGGTTGCTCTTGGTCCCCCAGGCTGTGCTTGGTCCCCTTGGTTGCTCTTGGTCCCCCTGGTTGCTCTTGGTCCCCCAGGCTGTGCTTGGTCCCCCTGGTTGCTCTTGGTCCCCCAGGCTGTGCTTGGTCCCCCAGGCTGTGCTTGGTCCCACAGGCTGTGCTTGGTCCCCCTGGTTGCTCTTGGTCCCCCAGGCTGTGCTTAATCCCCCTGGTTGCTCTTGGTCCCCCAGGCTGTGCTTGGTCCCCTTGGTTGCTCTTGGTCCCCCAGGCTATGCTTGGTCCCCCAGGCTGTGCTTGGTCCCCCTGGTTGCTCTTGGTCCCCCAGGCTGTGCTTGGTCCCCCAGGCTGTGCTTGGTCCCCTTGGTTGCTCTTGGTCCCCCTGGTTGCTCTTGGTCCCCCAGGCTGTGCTTGGTCCCCTTGGTTGCTCTTGGTCCCCCAGGCTGTGCTTGGTCCCCCAGGCTGTGCTTGGTCCCCCTGGTTGCTCTTGGTCCCCCAGGCTGTGCTTGGTCCCCCAGGCTGTGCTTGGTCCCCCAGGCTGTGCTTGGTCCCACAGGCTGTGCCTGGTCCTCCTGGTTGCTCTTGGTCCCCCAGGCTGTGCTTGTTCCCCCTGGTTGCTCTTGGTCCCCCTGGCTGTGCTTGGTCCCCTTGGTTGCTCTTGGTCCCCCAGGCTATGCTTGGTCCCCCAGGCTGTGCTTGGTCCCCCTGGTTGCTCTTGGTCCCCCAGGCTGTGCTTGGTCCCCCAGGCTATGCTTGGTCCCCAAGGCTGTGCTTGGTCCCCTTGGTTGCTCTTGGTCCCCCAGGCTGTGCTTGGTCCCCCAGGCTGTGCTTGGTCCCCCTGGTTGCTCTTGGTCCCCCAGGCTGTGCTTGGTCCCCCAGGCTGTGCTTGGTCCCCCAGGCTGTGCTTGGTCCCCTTGGTTGCTCTTGGTCCCCCAGGCTGTGCTTGGTCCCCCAGGCTGTGCTTGGTCCCCCTGGCTGTGCTTGGTCCCCCTGGTTGCTCTTGGTCGCCCAGGCTGTGCTTGGTCCCCCAGGCTGTGCTTGGTCCCCCTGGTTGCTCTTGGTCCCCCAGGCTGTGCTTGGTCCCCTTGGTTGCTCTTGGTCCCCCAGGCTGTGCTTGGTCCCCCAGGCTGTGCTTGGTCCCCCTGGTTGCTCTTGGTCCCCCAGGCTGTGCTTGGTCCCCTTGGTTGCTCTTGGTCCCCCAGGCTGTGCTTGGTCCCCCAGGCTGTGCTTGGTCCCCCAGGCTGTGCTTGGTCCCCCTGGTTGCATTGGTCCCCCAGGCTGTGCTTGGTCGCCCAGGCTGTGCTTGGTCCCCCTGGTTGCTCTTGGTCCCCCAGGCTGTGCTTGGTCCCCCAGGCTATGCTTGGTCCCCCAGGCTGTGCTTGGTCCCCCTGGCTGTGCTTGGTCCCCCTGGTTGCTCTTGGTCCCCCAGGCTGTGCTTGGTCCCCCAGGCTGTGCTTGGTCCCCCTGGTTGCTCTTGGTCCCCCAGTCTGTGCTTGGTCCCCTTGGTTGCTCTTGGTCCCCCAGGCTGTGCTTGGTCCCCCTGGCTGTGCTTGGTCCCCCAGGCTGTGCTTGGTCCCCCTGGTTGCTCTTGGTCCCCCAGGCTGTGCTTGGTCCCCCAGGCTGTGCTTGGTCCCCCTGGTTGCTCTTAGTGCCCCAGGCTGTGCTTGGTCCCCTTGGTTGCTCTTGGTCCCCCAGGTTGTGCTTGGTCCCCCAGGCTGTGCTTGGTCCCCCTGGTTGCTCTTTGTCCCCCAGGCTGTGCTTGGTCCCCTTGGTTGCTCTTGGTCCCCCAGGCTGTGCTTGGTCCCCCAGGCTGTGCTTGGTCCCCCTGGTTGCTCTTGGTCCCCCAGGCTGTGCTTGGTCCCCCAGGCTGTGCTTGGTCCCCCTGGTTGCTCTTGGTCCCCCAGGCTGTGCTTGGTCCCCTTGGTTGCTCTTGGTCCCCCAGGCTGTGCTTGGTCCCCCAGGCTGCGCTTGGTCCCCCTGGTTGCTCTTGGTCCCCTGGGCTGTGCTTGGTCCCCTTGGTTGCTCTTGGTCCCCCAGGCTGTGCTTGGTCCCCCAGGCTGTGCTTGGTCCCCCTGGCTGTGCTTGGTCCCCCAGGCTGTGCTTGGTCCCCCTGGCTGTGCTTGGTCCCCCAGGCTGTGCGTGGTCCCCCTGGTTGCTCTTGGTCCCCCTGGTTGCTCTTGGTCCCCCAGGCTGTGCTTGGTCCCCCAGGCTGTGCTTGGTCCCCCAGGCTGTGCTTGGTCCCCCAGGCTGTGCTTGGTCCCCCTGGTTGCTCTAGGTCCCCCAGGCTGTGCTTGGTCCCCCAGGCTGTGCTTGGTCCCCCTGGTTGCTCTTGGTCCCCCAGGCTGGGCTTGGTCCCCCTGGTTGCTCTTGGTCCCCCAGGCTGTGTTTGGTCCCCCAGGCTGTGCTTGGTCCCCCAGGCTGTGCTTGGTCCCCCTGGTTGCTCTTGGTCCCCCAGGCTGTGCTTGGTCCCCCAGGCTGTGCTTGGTCCCTCTGGTTGCTCTTGGTCCCCCAGGCTGTGCTTGGTCTCCCAGGCTGTGCTTGGTCCCCCAGGCTGTGCTTGGTCCCCCTGGTTGCTCTTGGTCCCCCAGGCTGTGCTTGGTCCCCAGGCTGTGCTTGGTCCCCCTGGTTGCTCTTGGTCCCCCAGGCTGTGCTTGGTCCCCCAGGCTGTGCTTGGTCCCCCAGGCTGTGCTTGGTCCCCTTGGTTTATCTTGGTCCCCCAGGCTGTGCTTGGTCCCCCTGGTTGCTCTTGGTCCCCCAGGCTGTGCTTGGTCCCCCAGGCTGTGCTTGGTCCCCCAGGCTGTGCTTGGTCCCCCTGGCTGTGCTTGGTCCCCCTGGTTGCTCTTGGTCCCCCAGGTTGTTCTTGGTCCCCCAGGCTGTGCTTGGTCCCCAAGGCTGTGCTTGGTCCCCCAGGCTGTGCTTGGTCCCCCTGGCTGTGCTTGGTCCCCTTGGTTGCTCTTGGTCCCCCAGGCTGTACTTGGTCCCCCAGGCTGTGCTTGGTCTCCCTGGTTGCTCTTGGTCTCCCTGGTTGCTCTTGGTCCCCCTGGTTGCTCTTGGTCCCCCAGGCTGTGCTTGGTCCCCCAGGCTGTGCTTGGTCCCCCAGGCTGTGCTTGGTCCCCCAGGCTGTGCTTGGTCCCCCAGGCTGTGCTTGGTCCCCCTGGTTGCTCTTGGTGCCCTAGGCTGTGCTAGGTCCCCCAGGCTGTGCTTGGTCCCCCTGGTTGCTCTTGGTCCCCCAGGCTGTGCTTGGTCCGCTTGGTTGCTCTTGGTCCCCCAGGCTGTGCTTGGTCCCCCAGGCTGTGCTTGGTCCCCCTGGTTGCTCTTGGTCCCCCAGGCTGAGCTTGGTCCCCTTGGTTGCTCTTGGTCCCCCAGGCTATGCTTGGTCCCCCAGGCTGTTCTTGGTCCCCCTGGTTGCTCTTGGTCCCCCAGGCTGTGCTTGGTCCCCCAGGCTGTGCTTGGTCCCCCAGGCTGTGCTTGGTCCCCCTGGCTGTGCTTGGTCCCCCTGGTTGCTCTTGGTCCCCCAGGTTGTTCTTGGTCCCCCAGGCTGTGCTTGGTCCCCCAGGCTGTGCTTGGTCCCCCAGGCTGTGCTTGGTCCCCCTGGCTGTGCTTGGTCCCCCTGGTTGCTCTTGGTCCCCCAGGCTGTGCTTGGTCCCCCAGGCTGTGCTTGGTCTCCCTGGTTGCTCTTGGTCTCCCTGGTTGCTCTTGGTCCCCCTGGTTGCTCTTGGTCCCCCAGGCTGTGCTTGGTCCCCCAGGCTGTGCTTGGTCCCCCAGGCTGTGCTTGGTCCCCCAGGCTGTGCTTGGTCCCCCTGGTTGCTCTTGGTGCCCCAGGCTGTGCTTGGTCCCCCAGGCTGTGCTTGGTCCCCCTGGTTGCTCTTGGTCCCCCAGGCTGTGCTTGGTCCGCTTGGTTGCTCTTGGTCCCCCAGGCTGTGCTTGGTCCCCCAGGCTGTGCTTCGTCCCCTTGGTTGCTCTTGGTCCCCCAGGCTGTTCTTGGTCCCCCAGGCTGTGCTTGGTCCCACAGGCTGTGCTTGGTCCCCCTGGTTGCTCTTGGTCCCCCAGGCTGTGCTTGGTCCCCTTGGTTGCTCTTCGTCCCCCAGGCTGTGCTTGGTCCGCTTGGTTGCTCTTGGTCCCCCAGGCTGTGCTTGGTCCCCCAGGCTGTGCTTGGTCCCCCTGGTTGCTCTTGGTCCCCCAGGCTGAGCTTGGTCCCCTTGGTTGCTCTTGGTCCCCCAGGCTATGCTTGGTCCCCCAGGCTGTTCTTGGTCCCCCTGGTTGCTCTTGGTCCCCCAGGCTGTGCTTGGTCCCCCAGGCTGTGCTTGGTCCCCCAGGCTGTGCTTGGTCCCCCTGGCTGTGCTTGGTCCCCCTGGTTGCTCTTGGTCCCCCAGGTTGTTCTTGGTCCCCCAGGCTGTGCTTGGTCCCCCAGGCTGTGCTTGGTCCCCCAGGCTGTGCTTGGTCCCCCTGGCTGTGCTTGGTCCCCCTGGTTGCTCTTGGTCCCCCAGGCTGTGCTTGGTCCCCCAGGCTGTGCTTGGTCTCCCTGGTTGCTCTTGGTCTCCCTGGTTGCTCTTGGTCCCCCTGGTTGCTCTTGGTCCCCCAGGCTGTGCTTGGTCCCCCAGGCTGTGCTTGGTCCCCCAGGCTGTGCTTGGTCCCCCAGGCTGTGCTTGGTCCCCCTGGTTGCTCTTGGTGCCCCAGGCTGTGCTTGGTCCCCCAGGCTGTGCTTGGTCCCCCTGGTTGCTCTTGGTCCCCCAGGCTGTGCTTGGTCCGCTTGGTTGCTCTTGGTCCCCCAGGCTGTGCTTGGTCCCCCAGGCTGTGCTTGGTCCCCCTGGTTGCTCTTGGTCCCCCAGGCTGTGCTTGGTCCCCTTGGTTGCTCTTGGTCCCCCAGGCTATGCTTGGTCCCCCAGGCTGTTCTTGGTCCCCCTGGTTGCTCTTGGTCCCCCAGGCTGTGCTTGGTCCCCCAGGCTGTGCTTGGTCCCCCTGGCTGTGCTTGGTCCCCCAGGCTGTGCTTGGTCCCCCAGGCTGTGCTTCGTCCCCCAGGCTGTGCTTCGTCCCCTTGGTTGCTCTTGGTCCCCCAGGCTGTTCTTGGTCCCCCAGGCTGTGCTTGGTCCCACAGGCTGTGCTTGGTCCCCCTGGTTGCTCTTGGTCCCCCAGGCTGTGCTTGGTCCCCTTGGTTGCTCTTCGTCCCCCAGGCTGTGCTTGGTCCCCCAGGCTGTGCTTGGTCCGCTTGGTTGCTCTTGGTCCCCCAGGCTGTGCTTGGTCCTCCAGGCTGTGCTTGGTCCCCCTGGTTGCTCTTGGTCCCCCAGGCTCTGCTTGGTCCCCCAGGCTGTGCTTGGTCCACCAGGCTGTGCTTGGTCCCCCTGGTTGCTCTTGGTCCCCGAGGCTGTGCTTGGTCCCCCAGGCTGTGCTTGGTCCCCCAGGCTGTGCTTAATCCCCCTGGTTGCTCTTGGTCCCCCAGGCTGTGCTTGGTCCCCTTGGTTGCTCTTGGCCCCCCAGGCTATGCTTGGTCCCCCAGGCTGTGCTTGGTCCCCCTGGTTGCTCTTGGTCCCCCAGGCTGTGCTTGGTCCCCCAGGCTGTGCTTGGTCCCCCTGGTTGCTCTTGGTCCCCCAGGCTGTGCTTGGTCCCCTTGGCTGCTCTTGGTCCCCCAGGCTGTGCTTGGTCCCTCTGGCTGTGCTTGGTCCCCCAGGCTGTGCTTGGTCCCCCAGGCTGTGCTTGGTCCCTGTGGCTGTGCTTGGTCCCCCTGGTTGCTCTTGGTCCCCCAGGTTTTGCTTGGCCCCCCAGGCTGTGCTTGGTCCCCCAGGCTGTGCTTGGTCCCCCTGGTTGCTCTTGGTCCCCCAGGCTGTGCTTGGTCCCCCAGGCTGTGCTTGGTCCCCCTGGTTGCTCTTGGTCCCCTTGGTTGCTCATGGTCCTCCAGGCTGTGCTTGGTCCCCCAGGCTGTGCTTGGTCCCCCTGGTTGCTCTTGGTCCCACAGGTTGTGCTTGGTCCCCCAGGCTGTGCTTGGTCCCCCAGGCTGTGCTTGGTCTCCCTGGTTGCTCTTGGTCCCCCTGGTTGCTCTTGGTCCCCCAGGTTGTGCTTGGTCCCCCAGGCTGTGCTTGGTCCCCCAGGCTGTGCTTGGTCCCCCAGGCTGTGCTTGGTCCCCCTGGCTGTGCTTGGTCCCCCTGGTTGCTCTTGGTGCCCCAGGCTGTGCTTGGTCCCCCAGGCTGTGCTTGGTCCCCCTGGTTGCTCTTGGTCCCCTAGGCTGTGCTTGGTCCGCTTGGTTGCTCTTGGTCCCCCAGGCTGTGCTTGGTCCCCCAGGCTGTGCTTGGTCCCCCTGGTTGCTCTTGGTCCCCCAGGCTGTGCTTGGTCCCCCAGGCTGTGCTTCGTCCCCCAGGCTGTGCTGGGTCCCCATGGTTGCTCTTGGTCCCCCAGGCTGTGCTTGGTCCCCCAGGCTGTGCTTGGTCCCCCAGGCTGTTCTTGGCCCCCCTGGTTGCTCTTGGTCCCCAGGGCTGTGCTTGGTCCCCCAGGCTGTGCTTTGTCCCCCTGGTTGCTCTTGGCCCCCAGGCTGTGCTTGGTCCCCCAGGCTGTGCTTGGTCCCCCAGGCAGTGCTTGGTCCCCCAGGCTGTGCTTGGTCCCCCTGGCTGTGCTTGGTCCCCCAGGCTGTGCTTGGTCCCCCTGGCTGTGCTTGGTCCCCCAGGCTGTGCTTGGTCCCCCTGGTTGCTCTTGGTCCCCCAGGCTGTGCTTGGTCCCCTAGGCTGTGCTTGGCCCCCCTGGCTGTGCTTGGTCCCCCAGGCTGTGCTTGGTCCCCCTGGTTGCTCTTGGTCCCCCTGGCTGTGCTTGGTCCCCCAGGCTGTGCTTGGTCCCCCTGGCTGTGCTTGGTCCCCCAGGCTGTGCTTGGTCCCCCAGGCTGTGCTTGGTCCCCCTGGTTGCTCTTGGTCCCCCAGGCTGTGCTTGGTCCCCCAGGCTGTGCTTGGTCCCCCAGGCTGTGCTTGGTCCCCCAGGCTGTGCTTGGTCCCCCAGGCTGTGCTTGTTCCCCCTGGCTGTGCTTGGTCCCCCAGGCTGTGCTTGGTCCCCCAGGCTGTGCTTCGTCCCCCAGGCTGTGCTTGGTCCCCTTGGTTGCTCTTGGTCCCCCAGGCTGTTCTTGGACCCCCAGGCTGTGCTTGGTCCCACAGGCTGTGCTTGGTCCCCCTGGTTGCTCTTGGTCCCCCAGGCTGTGCTAGGTCCCCTTGGTTGCTCTTGGTCCCCCTGGTTGCTCTTGGTCCCCCAGGCTGTGCTTGGTCCCCCTGGTTGCTCTTGGTCCCCCAGGCTGTGCTTGGTCCCCCAGGCTGTGCTTGGTCCCACAGGCTGTGCTTGGTCCCCCTGGTTGCTCTTGGTCCCCCAGGCTGTGCTTAATCCCCCTGGTTGCTCTTGGTCCCCCAGGCTGTGCTTGGTCCCCTTGGTTGCTCTTGGCCCCCCAGGTTATGCTTGGTCCCCCAGGCTGTGCTTGGTCCCCCTGGTTGCTCTTGGTCCCCCAGGCTGTGCTTGGTCCCCTTGGTTGCTCTTGGTCCCCCTGGTTGCTCTTGGTCCCCCAGGCTGTGCTTGGTCCCCTTGGTTGCTCTTGGTCCCCCAGGCTGTGCTTGGTCCCCCAGGCTGTGCTTGGTCCCCCTGGTTGCTCTTGGTCCCCCAGGCTGTGCTTGGTCCCCCAGGCTGTGCTTGGTCCCCCAGGTTGTGCTTGGTCCCACAGGCTGTGATTGGTCCTCCTGGTTGCTCTTGGTTTCCCAGGCTGTGCTTGGTCCCCCTGGTTGCTCTTGGTCCCCCAGAATGTGCTTGGTCCCCTTGGTTGCTCTTGGTCCCCCAGGCTATGCTTGGTTCCCCAGGCTGTGCTTGGTCCCCCTGGTTGCTCTTGGTCCCCCAGGCTGTGCTTGGTCCCCCAGGCTATGCTTGGTCCCCAAGGCTGTGCTTGGTCCCCTTGGTTGCTCTTGGTCCCCCAGGCTGTGCTTGGTCCCCCAGGCTGTGCTTGGTCCCCCTGGTTGCTCTTGGTCCCCCAGGCTGTGCTTGGTCCCCCAGGCTGTGCTTGGTCCCCCAGGCTGTGCTTGGTCCCCAAGGCTGTGCTTGGTCCCCTTGGTTGCTCTTGGTCCCCCAGGCTGTGCTTGGTCCCCCAGGCTGTGCTTGGTCCCCCTGGCTGTGCTTGGTCCCCCTGGTTGCTCTTGGTCCCCCAGGCTGTGCTTGGTCCCCCAGGCTGTGCTTGGCCCCCCTGGTTGCTCTTGGTCCCCCAGGCTGTGCTTGGTCCCCTTGGTTGCTCTTGGTCCCCCAGGCTGTGCTTGGTCCCCCAGGCTGTGCTTGGTCCCCCTGGTTGCTCTTGGTCCCCCAGGCTGTGCTTGGTCCCCTTGGTTGCTCTTGGTCCCCCAGGCTGTGCTTGGTCCCCCAGGCTGTGCTTGGTCCCCCAGGCTATGCTTGGTCCCCCTGGTTGCTCTTGGTCCCCCAGGCTGTGCTTGGTCCCCCAGGCTGTGCGTGGTCCCCCTGGTTGCTCTTGGTCCCCCAGGCTGTGCTTGGTCCCCCAGGCTATGCTTGGTCCCCCAGGCTGTGCTTGGTCCCCCTGGCTGTGCTTGGTCCCCCTGGTTGCTCTTGGTCCCCCAGGCTGTGCTTGGTCCCCCAGGCTGTGCTTGGTCCCCCTGGTTGCTCTTGGTCCCCCAGGCTGTGCTTGGTCCCCTTGGTTGCTCTTGGTCCCCCAGGCTGTGCTTGGTCCCCCTGGCTGTGCTTGGTCCCCCAGGCTGTGCTTGGTCCCCCTGGTTGCTCTTGGTCCCCCAGGCTGTGCTTGGTCCCCCAGGCTGTGCTTGGTCCCCCAGGCTGTGCTTGGTCCCACAGGCTGTGCTTGGTCCTCCTGGTTGCTCTTGGTTTCCCAGGCTGTGCTTGGTCCCCCTGGTTGCTCTTGGTCCCCCAGGCTGTGCTTGGTCCCCTTGGTTGCTCTTGGTCCCCCAGGCTATGCTTGGTCCCCCAGGCTGTGCTTGGTCCCCCTGGTTGCTCTTGGTCCCCCAGGCTGTGCTTGGTCCCCCAGGCTATGCTTGGTCCCCAAGGCTGTGCTTGGTCCCCTTGGTTGCTCTTGGTCCCCCAGGCTGTGCTTGGTCCCCCAGGCTGTGCTTGGTCCCCCTGGTTGCTCTTGGTCCCCCAGGCTGTGCTTGGTCCCCCAGGCTGTGCTTGGTCCCCCAGGCTGTGCTTGGTCCCCAAGGCTGTGCTTGGTCCCCTTGGTTGCTCTTGGTCCCCCAGGCTGTGCTTGGTCCCCCAGGCTGTGCTTGGTCCCCCTGGCTGTGCTTGGTCCCCCTGGTTGCTCTTGGTCCCCCAGGCTGTGCTTGGTCCCCCAGGCTGTGCTTGGTCCCCCTGGTTGCTCTTGGTCCCCCAGGCTGTGCTTGGTCCCCTTGGTTGCTCTTGGTCCCCCAGGCTGTGCTTGGTCCCCCAGGCTGTGCTTGGTCCCCCTGGTTGCTCTTGGTCCCCCAGGCTGTGCTTGGTCCCCTTGGTTGCTCTTGGTCCCCCAGGCTGTGCTTGGTCCCCCAGGCTGTGCTTGGTCCCCCTGGTTGCTCTTGGTCCCCCAGGCTGTGCTTGGTCCCCCAGGCTGTGCGTGGTCCCCCTGGTTGCTCTTGGTCCCCCAGGCTGTGCTTGGTCCCCCAGGCTATGCTTGGTCCCCCAGGCTGTGCTTGGTCCCCCTGGCTGTGCTTGGTCCCCCTGGTTGCTCTTGGTCCCTCAGGCTGTGCTTGGTCCCCCTGGTTGCTCTTGGTCCCCCAGGCTGTGCTTGGTCCCCCAGGCTGTGCTTGGTCCCCCAGGCTGTGCTTGGTCCACCTGGTTGCTCTTGCTCCCCCAGGCTGTGCTTGGTCCCCCAGGCTGTGCTTGGTCCCCCTGGTTGCTCTGGGTCCCCCAGGCTGTGCTTGGTCCCCCAGGCTGTGCTTGGTCCCCCTGGTTGCTCTTGGTCCCCCAGGCTGTGCTTGGTCCCCCTGGTTGCTCTTGGTCCCCCAGGCTGTGCATGGTCCCCCTGGATGCTCTTGGTCCCCCAGGCTGTGTTTGGTCCCCCAGGCTGTGCTTGGTCACCCAGGCTGTGCTTGGTCCCCCTGGTTGCTCTTGGTCCCCCAGGCTGTGCTTGGTCCCCCTGGTTGCTCTTGGTCCCCCAGGCTGTGCTTGGTCCCCCAGGCTGTGCTTGGTCCCCATGGTTGCTCTTGGTCCCCCAGGCTGTGCTTGGTCCCACAGGCTGTGCTTGGTCCCCCTGGTTGCTCTTGGTCCCCCAGGCTGTGCTTGGTCCCCCTGGTTGCTCTTGGTCCCCCAGGCTGTGCTTGGTCTCCCAGGCTGTGCTTGGTCCCCCAGGCTGTGCTTGGTCCCCCTGGTTGCTCTTGGTCCCCCAGGCTGTGCTTGGTCCCCCAGGCTGTGCTTGGTCCCCCTGGTTGCTCTTGGTCCCCCAGGCTGTGCTTGGTCCCCTTGGTTGCTCTTGGTCCCCCAGGCTATGCTTGGTCCCCCAGGCTGTTCTTGGTCCCCCTGGTTGCTCTTGGTCCCCCAGGCTGTGCTTGGTCCCCCAGGCTGTGCTTGGTCCCCCTGGCTGTGCTTGGTCCCCCAGGCTGTGCTTGGTCCCCCAGGCTGTGCTTCGTCCCCCAGGCTGTGCTTCGTCCCCTTGGTTGCTCTTGGTCCCCCAGGCTGTTCTTGGTCCCCCAGGCTGTGCTTGGTCCCACAGGCTGTGCTTGGTCCCCCTGGTTGCTCTTGGTCCCCCAGGCTGTGCTTGGTCCCCTTGGTTGCTCTTCGTCCCCCAGGCTGTGCTTGGTCCCCCAGGCTGTGCTTGGTCCGCTTGGTTGCTCTTGGTCCCCCAGGCTGTGCTTGGTCCTCCAGGCTGTGCTTGGTCCCCCTGGTTGCTCTTGGTCCCCCAGGCTCTGCTTGGTCCCCCAGGCTGTGCTTGGTCCACCAGGCTGTGCTTGGTCCCCCTGGTTGCTCTTGGTCCCCCAGGCTGTGCTTGGTCCCCCAGGCTGTGATTGGTCCCCCAGGCTGTGCTTAATCCCCCTGGTTGCTCTTGGTCCCCCAGGCTGTGCTTGGTCCCCTTGGTTGCTCTTGGCCCCCCAGGCTATGCTTGGTCCCCCAGGCTGTGCTTGGTCCCCCTGGTTGCTCTTGGTCCCCCAGGCTGTGCTTGGTCCCCCAGGCTGTGCTTGGTCCCCCAGGCTGTGCTTGGTCCCCCTGGTTGCTCTTGGTCCCCCAGGCTGTGCTTGGTCCCCTTGGCTGCTCTTGGTCCCCCAGGCTGTGCTTGGTCCCTCTGGCTGTGCTTGGTCCCCCAGGCTGTGCTTGGTCCCCCAGGCTGTGCTTGGTCCCTGTGGCTGTGCTTGGTCCCCCTGGTTGCTCTTGGTCCCCCAGGTTTTGCTTGGCCCCCCAGGCTGTGCTTGGTCCCCCAGGCTGTGCTTGGTCCCCCTGGTTGCTCTTGGTCCCCCAGGCTGTGCTTGGTCCCCCAGGCTGTGCTTGGTCCCCCTGGTTGCTCTTGGTCCCCTTGGTTGCTCATGGTCCCCCAGGCTGTGCTTGGTCCCCCAGGCTGTGCTTGGTCCCCCTGGTTGCTCTTGGTCCCACAGGTTGTGCTTGGTCCCCCAGGCTGTGCTTGGTCCCCCAGGCTGTGCTTGGTCTCCCTGGTTGCTCTTGGTCCCCCTGGTTGCTCTTGGTCCCCCAGGTTGTGCTTGGTCCCCCAGGCTGTGCTTGGTCCCCCAGGCTGTGCTTGGTCCCCCTGGTTGCTCTTGGTCCCCCCAGGCTGTGCTTGGTCCCCCAGGCTGTGCTTGGTCCCCCAGGCTGTTCTTGGCCCCCCTGGTTGCTCTTGGTCCCCAGGGCTGTGCTTGGTCCCCCAGGCTGTGCTTTGTCCCCCTGGTTGCTCTTGGCCCCCAGGCTGTGCTTGGTCCCCCAGGCTGTGCTTGGTCCCCCAGGCAGTGCTTGGTCCCCCAGGCTGTGCTTGGTCCCCCTGGCTGTGCTTGGTCCCCCAGGCTGTGCTTGGTCCCCCTGGCTGTGCTTGGTCCCCCAGGCTGTGCTTGGTCCCCCTGGTTGTGCTTGGTCCCCCAGGCTGTGCTTGGTCCCCCAGGCTGTGCTGGGTCCCCTTGGTTGCTCTTGGTCCCCCAGGCTGTGCTTGGTCCCCCAGGCTGTGCTTGGTCCCCCAGGCTGTTCTTGGCCCCCCTGGTTGCTCTTGGTCCCCAGGGCTGTGCTTGGTCCCCCAGGCTGTGCTTTGTCCCCCTGGTTGCTCTTGGCCCCCAGGCTGTGCTTGGTCCCCCAGGCTGTGCTTGGTCCCCCAGGCAGTGCTTGGTCCCCCAGGCTGTGCTTGGTCCCCCTGGCTGTGCTTGGTCCCCCAGGCTGTGCTTGGTCCCCCTGGCTGTGCTTGGTCCCCCAGGCTGTGCTTGGTCCCCCTGGTTGCTCTTGGTCCCCCAGGCTGTGCTTGGTCCCCCAGGCTGTGCTTGGCCCCCCTGGCTGTGCTTGGTCCCCCAGGCTGTGCTTGGTCCCCCTGGTTGCTCTTGGTCCCCCTGGCTGTGCTTGGTCCCCCAGGCTGTGCTTGGTCCCCCTGGCTGTGCTTGGTCCCCCAGGCTGTGCTTGGTCCCCCTGGTTGCTCTTGGTCCCCCAGGCTGTGCTTGGTCCCCCAGGCTGTGCTTGGTCCCCCAGGCTGTGCTTGTTCCCCCAGGCTGTGCTTGTTCCCCCTGGCTGTGCTTGGTCCCCCAGGCTGTGCTTGGTCCCCCAGGCTGTGCTTCGTCCCCCAGGCTGTGCTTGGTCCCCTTGGTTGCTCTTGGTCCCCCAGGCTGTTCTTGGTCCCCCAGGCTGTGCTTGGTCCCACAGGCTGTGCTTGGTCCCCCTGGTTGCTCTTGGTCCCCCAGGCTGTGCTTGGTCCCCTTGGTTGCTCTTGGTCCCCCTGGTTGCTCTTGGTCCCCCAGGCTGTGCTTGGTCCCCCTGGTTGCTCTTGGTCCCCCAGGCTGTGCTTGGTCCCCCAGGCTGTGCTTGGTCCCACAGGCTGTGCTTGGTCCCCCTGGTTGCTCTTGGTCCCCCAGGCTGTGCTTAATCCCCCTGGTTGCTCTTGGTCCCCCAGGCTGTGCTTGGTCCCCTTGGTTGCTCTTGGTCCCCCAGGTTATGCTTGGTCCCCCAGGCTGTGCTTGGTCCCCCTGGTTGCTCTTGGTCCCCCAGGCTGTGCTTGGTCCCCCAGGCTGTGCTTGGTCCCCTTGGTTGCTCTTGGTCCCCCTGGTTGCTCTTGGTCCCCCAGGCTGTGCTTGGTCCCCTTGGTTGCTCTTGGTCCCCCAGGCTGTGCTTGGTCCCCCAGGCTGTGCTTGGTCCCCCTGGTTGCTCTTGGTCCCCCAGGCTGTGCTTGGTCCCCCAGGCTGTGCTTGGTCCCCCAGGCTGTGCTTGGTCCCACAGGCTGTGATTGGTCCTCCTGGTTGCTCTTGGTTTCCCAGGCTGTGCTTGGTCCCCCTGGTTGCTCTTGGTCCCCCAGGCTGTGCTTGGTCCCCTTGGTTGCTCTTGGTCCCCCAGGCTATGCTTGGTCCCCCAGGCTGTGCTTGGTCCCCCTGGTTGCTCTTGGTCCCCCAGGCTGTGCTTGGTCCCCCAGGCTATGCTTGGTCCCCAAGGCTGTGCTTGGTCCCCTTGGTTGCTCTTGGTCCCCTAGGCTGTGCTTGGTCCCCCAGGCTGTGCTTGGTCCCCCTGGTTGCTCTTGGTCCCCCAGGCTGTGCTTGGTCCCCCAGGCTGTGCTTGGTCCCCCAGGCTGTGCTTGGTCCCCAAGGCTGTGCTTCGTCCCCTTGGTTGCTCTTGGTCCACCAGGCTGTGCTTGGTCCCCCAGGCTGTGCTTGGTCCCCCTGGCTGTGCTTGGTCCCCCTGGTTGCTCTTGGTCCCCCAGGCTGTGCTTGGTCCCCCAGGCTGTGCTTGGTCCCCCTGGTTGCTCTTGGTCCCCCAGGCTGTGCTTGGTCCCCTTGGTTGCTCTTGGTCCCCCAGGCTGTGCTTGGTCCCCCAGGCTGTGCTTGGTCCCCCTGGTTGCTCTTGGTCCCCCAGGCTGTGCTTGGTCCCCCTGGCTGTGCTTGGTCCCCCTGGTTGCTCTTGGTCCCCCAGGCTGTGCTTGGTCCCCCAGGCTGTGCTTGGTCCCCCTGGTTGCTCTTGGTCCCCCAGGCTGTGCTTGGTCCCCTTGGTTGCTCTTGGTCCCCCAGGCTGTGCTTGGTCCCCCTGGCTGTGCTTGGTCCCCCAGGCTGTGCTTGGTCCCCCTGGTTGCTCTTGGTCCCCCAGGCTGTGCTTGGTCCCCCAGGCTGTGCTTGGTCCCCCAGGCTGTGCTTGGTCCCACAGGCTGTGCTTGGTCCTCCTGGTTGCTCTTGGTTTCCCAGGCTGTGCTTGGTCCCCCTGGTTGCTCTTGGTCCCCCAGGCTGTGCTTGGTCCCCTTGGTTGCTCTTGGTCCCCCAGGCTATGCTTGGTCCCCCAGGCTGTGGTTGGTCCCCCTGGTTGCTCTTGGTCCCCCAGGCTGTGCTTGGTCCCCCAGGCTATGCTTGGTCCCCAAGGCTGTGCTTGGTCCCCTTGGTTGCTCTTGGTCCCCCAGGCTGTGCTTGGTCCCCCAGGCTGTGCTTGGTCCCCCTGGTTGCTCTTGGTCCCCCAGGCTGTGCTTGGTCCCCCAGGCTGTGCTTGGTCCCCCAGGCTGTGCTTGGTCCCCAAGGCTGTGCTTGGTCCCCTTGGTTGCTCTTGGTCCCCCAGGCTGTGCTTGGTCCCCCAGGCTGTGCTTGGTCCCCCTGGCTGTGCTTGGTCCCCCTGGTTGCTCTTGGTCCCCCAGGCTGTGCTTGGTCCCCCAGGCTGTGCTTGGTCCCCCTGGTTGCTCTTGGTCCCCCAGGCTGTGCTTGGTCCCCTTGGTTGCTCTTGGTCCCCCAGGCTGTGCTTGGTCCCCCAGGCTGTGCTTGGTCCCCCTGGTTGCTCTTGGTCCCCCAGGCTGTGCTTGGTCCCCTTGGTTGCTCTTGGTCCCCCAGGCTGTGCTTGGTCCCCCAGGCTGTGCTTGGTCCCCCTGGTTGCTCTTGGTCCCCCAGGCTGTGCTTGGTCCCCCAGGCTGTGCGTGGTCCCCCTGGTTGCTCTTGGTCCCCCAGGCTGTGCTTGGTCCCCCAGGCTATGCTTGGTCCCCCAGGCTGTGCTTGGTCCCCCTGGCTGTGCTTGGTCCCCCTGGTTGCTCTTGGTCCCTCAGGCTGTGCTTGGTCCCCCTGGTTGCTCTTGGTCCCCCAGGCTGTGCTTGGTCCCCCAGGCTGTGCTTGGTCCCCCAGGCTGTGCTTGGTCCACCTGGTTGCTCTTGCTCCCCCAGGCTGTGCTTGGTCCCCCAGGCTGTGCTTGGTCCCCCAGGCTGTGCTTGGTCCCCCTGGTTGCTCTGGGTCCCCCAGGCTGTGCTTGGTCCCCCAGGCTGTGCTTGGTCCCCCTGGTTGCTCTTGGTCCCCCAGGCTGTGCTTGGTCCCCCTGGTTGCTCTTGGTCCCCCAGGCTGTGCATGGTCCCCCTGGATGCTCTTGGTCCCCCAGGCTGTGTTTGGTCCCCCAGGCTGTGCTTGGTCACCCAGGCTGTGCTTGGTCCCCCTGGTTGCTCTTGGTCCCCCAGGCTGTGCTTGGTCCCCCTGGTTGCTCTTGGTCCCCCAGGCTGTGCTTGGTCCCCCAGGCTGTGCTTGGTCCCCATGGTTGCTCTTGGTCCCCCAGGCTGTGCTTGGTCCCACAGGCTGTGCTTGGTCCCCCTGGTTGCTCTTGGTCCCCCAGGCTGTGCTTGGTCCCCCTGGTTGCTCTTGGTCCCCCAGGCTGTGCTTGGTCTCCCAGGCTGTGCTTGGTCCCCCAGGCTGTGCTTGGTCCCCCTGGTTGCTCTTGGTCCCCCAGGCTGTGCTTGGTCCCCCAGGCTGTGCTTGGTCCCCCTGGTTGCTCTTGGTCCCCCAGGCTGTGCTTGGTCCCCTTGGTTGCTCTTGGTCCCCCAGGCTATGCTTGGTCCCCCAGGCTGTTCTTGGTCCCCCTGGTTGCTCTTGGTCCCCCAGGCTGTGCTTGGTCCCCCAGGCTGTGCTTGGTCCCCCTGGCTGTGCTTGGTCCCCCAGGCTGTGCTTGGTCCCCCAGGCTGTGCTTCGTCCCCCAGGCTGTGCTTCGTCCCCTTGGTTGCTCTTGGTCCCCCAGGCTGTTCTTGGTCCCCCAGGCTGTGCTTGGTCCCACAGGCTGTGCTTGGTCCCCCTGGTTGCTCTTGGTCCCCCAGGCTGTGCTTGGTCCCCTTGGTTGCTCTTCGTCCCCCAGGCTGTGCTTGGTCCCCCAGGCTGTGCTTGGTCCGCTTGGTTGCTCTTGGTCCCCCAGGCTGTGCTTGGTCCTCCAGGCTGTGCTTGGTCCCCCTGGTTGCTCTTGGTCCCCCAGGCTCTGCTTGGTCCCCCAGGCTGTGCTTGGTCCACCAGGCTGTGCTTGGTCCCCCTGGTTGCTCTTGGTCCCCCAGGCTGTGCTTGGTCCCCCAGGCTGTGATTGGTCCCCCAGGCTGTGCTTAATCCCCCTGGTTGCTCTTGGTCCCCCAGGCTGTGCTTGGTCCCCTTGGTTGCTCTTGGCCCCCCAGGCTATGCTTGGTCCCCCAGGCTGTGCTTGGTCCCCCTGGTTGCTCTTGGTCCCCCAGGCTGTGCTTGGTCCCCCAGGCTGTGCTTGGTCCCCCAGGCTGTGCTTGGTCCCCCTGGTTGCTCTTGGTCCCCCAGGCTGTGCTTGGTCCCCTTGGCTGCTCTTGGTCCCCCAGGCTGTGCTTGGTCCCTCTGGCTGTGCTTGGTCCCCCAGGCTGTGCTTGGTCCCCCAGGCTGTGCTTGGTCCCTGTGGCTGTGCTTGGTCCCCCTGGTTGCTCTTGGTCCCCCAGGTTTTGCTTGGCCCCCCAGGCTGTGCTTGGTCCCCCAGGCTGTGCTTGGTCCCCCTGGTTGCTCTTGGTCCCCCAGGCTGTGCTTGGTCCCCCAGGCTGTGCTTGGTCCCCCTGGTTGCTCTTGGTCCCCTTGGTTGCTCATGGTCCCCCAGGCTGTGCTTGGTCCCCCAGGCTGTGCTTGGTCCCCCTGGTTGCTCTTGGTCCCACAGGTTGTGCTTGGTCCCCCAGGCTGTGCTTGGTCCCCCAGGCTGTGCTTGGTCTCCCTGGTTGCTCTTGGTCCCCCTGGTTGCTCTTGGTCCCCCAGGTTGTGCTTGGTCCCCCAGGCTGTGCTTGGTCCCCCAGGCTGTGCTTGGTCACCCTGGTTGCTCTTGGTCCCCCAGGCTGTGCTTGGTCCCCCAGGCTGTGCTTGGTCCCCCAGGCTGTTCTTGGCCCCCCTGGTTGCTCTTGGTCCCCAGGGCTGTGCTTGGTCCCCCAGGCTGTGCTTTGTCCCCCTGGTTGCTCTTGGCCCCCAGGCTGTGCTTGGTCCCCCAGGCTGTGCTTGGTCCCCCAGGCAGTGCTTGGTCCCCCAGGCTGTGCTTGGTCCCCCTGGCTGTGCTTGGTCCCCCAGGCTGTGCTTGGTCCCCCTGGCTGTGCTTGGTCCCCCAGGCTGTGCTTGGTCCCCCTGGTTGTGCTTGGTCCCCCAGGCTGTGCTTGGTCCCCCAGGCTGTGCTGGGTCCCCTTGGTTGCTCTTGGTCCCCCAGGCTGTGCTTGGTCCCCCAGGCTGTGCTTGGTCCCCCAGGCTGTTCTTGGCCCCCCTGGTTGCTCTTGGTCCCCAGGGCTGTGCTTGGTCCCCCAGGCTGTGCTTTGTCCCCCTGGTTGCTCTTGGCCCCCAGGCTGTGCTTGGTCCCCCAGGCTGTGCTTGGTCCCCCAGGCAGTGCTTGGTCCCCCAGGCTGTGCTTGGTCCCCCTGGCTGTGCTTGGTCCCCCAGGCTGTGCTTGGTCCCCCTGGCTGTGCTTGGTCCCCCAGGCTGTGCTTGGTCCCCCTGGTTGCTCTTGGTCCCCCAGGCTGTGCTTGGTCCCCCAGGCTGTGCTTGGCCCCCCTGGCTGTGCTTGGTCCCCCAGGCTGTGCTTGGTCCCCCTGGTTGCTCTTGGTCCCCCTGGCTGTGCTTGGTCCCCCAGGCTGTGCTTGGTCCCCCTGGCTGTGCTTGGTCCCCCAGGCTGTGCTTGGTCCCCCTGGTTGCTCTTGGTCCCCCAGGCTGTGCTTGGTCCCCCAGGCTGTGCTTGGTCCCCCAGGCTGTGCTTGGTCCCCCAGGCTGTGCTTGTTCCCCCTGGCTGTGCTTGGTCCCCCAGGCTGTGCTTGGTCCCCCAGGCTGTGCTTCGTCCCCCAGGCTGTGCTTGGTCCCCTTGGTTGCTCTTGGTCCCCCAGGCTGTTCTTGGTCCCCCAGGCTGTGCTTGGTCCCACAGGCTGTGCTTGGTCCCCCTGGTTGCTCTTGGTCCCCCAGGCTGTGCTTGGTCCCCTTGGTTGCTCTTGGTCCCCCTGGTTGCTCTTGGTCCCCCAGGCTGTGCTTGGTCCCCCTGGTTGCTCTTGGTCCCCCAGGCTGTGCTTGGTCCCCCAGGCTGTGCTTGGTCCCACAGGCTGTGCTTGGTCCCCCTGGTTGCTCTTGGTCCCCCAGGCTGTGCTTAATCCCCCTGGTTGCTCTTGGTCCCCCAGGCTGTGCTTGGTCCCCTTGGTTGCTCTTGGTCCCCCAGGTTATGCTTGGTCCCCCAGGCTGTGCTTGGTCCCCCTGGTTGCTCTTGGTCCCCCAGGCTGTGCTTGGTCCCCCAGGCTGTGCTTGGTCCCCTTGGTTGCTCTTGGTCCCCCTGGTTGCTCTTGGTCCCCCAGGCTGTGCTTGGTCCCCTTGGTTGCTCTTGGTCCCCCAGGCTGTGCTTGGTCCCCCAGGCTGTGCTTGGTCCCCCTGGTTGCTCTTGGTCCCCCAGGCTGTGCTTGGTCCCCCAGGCTGTGCTTGGTCCCCCAGGCTGTGCTTGGTCCCACAGGCTGTGATTGGTCCTCCTGGTTGCTCTTGGTTTCCCAGGCTGTGCTTGGTCCCCCTGGTTGCTCTTGGTCCCCCAGGCTGTGCTTGGTCCCCTTGGTTGCTCTTGGTCCCCCAGGCTATGCTTGGTCCCCCAGGCTGTGCTTGGTCCCCCTGGTTGCTCTTGGTCCCCCAGGCTGTGCTTGGTCCCCCAGGCTATGCTTGGTCCCCAAGGCTGTGCTTGGTCCCCTTGGTTGCTCTTGGTCCCCTAGGCTGTGCTTGGTCCCCCAGGCTGTGCTTGGTCCCCCTGGTTGCTCTTGGTCCCCCAGGCTGTGCTTGGTCCCCCAGGCTGTGCTTGGTCCCCCAGGCTGTGCTTGGTCCCCAAGGCTGTGCTTCGTCCCCTTGGTTGCTCTTGGTCCACCAGGCTGTGCTTGGTCCCCCAGGCTGTGCTTGGTCCCCCTGGCTGTGCTTGGTCCCCCTGGTTGCTCTTGGTCCCCCAGGCTGTGCTTGGTCCCCCAGGCTGTGCTTGGTCCCCCTGGTTGCTCTTGGTCCCCCAGGCTGTGCTTGGTCCCCTTGGTTGCTCTTGGTCCCCCAGGCTGTGCTTGGTCCCCCAGGCTGTGCTTGGTCCCCCTGGTTGCTCTTGGTCCCCCAGGCTGTGCTTGGTCCCCTTGGTTGCTCTTGGTCCCCCAGGCTGTGCTTGGTCCCCCAGGCTGTGCTTGGTCCCCCAGGCTGTGCTTGGTCCCCCTGGTTGCTCTTGGTCCCCCAGGCTGTGCTTGGTCCCCCAGGCTGTGCGTGGTCCCCCTGGTTGCTCTTGGTCCCCCAGGCTGTGCTTGGTCCCCCAGGCTATGCTTGGTCCCCCAGGCTGTGCTTGGTCCCCCTGGCTGTGCTTGGTCCCCCTGGTTGCTCTTGGTCCCCCAGGCTGTGCTTGGTCCCCCAGGCTGTGCTTGGTCCCCCTGGTTGCTCTTGGTCCCCCAGGCTGTGCTTGGTCCCCTTGGTTGCTCTTGGTCCCCCAGGCTGTGCTTGGTCCCCCTGGCTGTGCTTGGTCCCCCAGGCTGTGCTTGGTCCCCCTGGTTGCTCTTGGTCCCCCAGGCTGTGCTTGGTCCCCCAGGCTGTGCTTGGTCCCACAGGCTGTGCTTGGTCCTCCTGGTTGCTCTTGGTTTCCCAGGCTGTGCTTGGTCCCCCTGGTTGCTCTTGGTCCCCCAGGCTGTGCTTGGTCCCCTTGGTTGCTCTTGGTCCCCCAGGCTATGCTTGGTCCCCCAGGCTGTGCTTGGTCCCCCTGGTTGCTCTTGGTCCCCCAGGCTGTGCTTGGTCCCCCAGGCTATGCTTGGTCCCCAAGGCTGTGCTTGGTCCCCTTGGTTGCTCTTGGTCCCCCAGGCTGTGCTTGGTCCCCCAGGCTGTGCTTGGTCCCCCTGGTTGCTCTTGGTCCCCCAGGCTGTGCTTGGTCCCCCAGGCTGTGCTTGGTCCCCCAGGCTGTGCTTGGTCCCCAAGGCTGTGCTTGGTCCCCTTGGTTGCTCTTGGTCCCCCAGGCTGTGCTTGGTCCCCCAGGCTGTGCTTGGTCCCCCTGGCTGTGCTTGGTCCCCCTGGTTGCTCTTGGTCCCCCAGGCTGTGCTTGGTCCCCCAGGCTGTGCTTGGTCCCCCTGGTTGCTCTTGGTCCCCCAGGCTGTGCTTGGTCCCCTTGGTTGCTCTTGGTCCCCCAGGCTGTGCTTGGTCCCCCAGGCTGTGCTTGGTCCCCCTGGTTGCTCTTGGTCCCCCAGGCTGTGCTTGGTCCCCTTGGTTGCTCTTGTTCCCCCAGGCTGTGCTTGGTCCCCCAGGCTGTGCTTGGTCCCCCAGGCTGTGCTTGGTCCCCTTGGTTGCTCTTGGTCCCCCAGGCTGTGCTTGGTCCCCCAGGCTGTGCTTGGTCCCCCTGGCTGTGCTTGGTCCCCCAGGCTGTGCTTGGTCCCCCTGGTTGCTCTTGGTCCCCCAGGCTGTGCTTGGTCCCCCAGGCTGTGCTTGGTCCCCCAGGCTGTGCTTGGTCCCCCTGGTTGCTCTTAGTGCCCCAGGCTGTGCTTGGTCCCCTTGGTTGCTCTTGGTCCCCCAGGTTGTGCTTGGTCCCCCAGGCTGTGCTTGGTCCCCCTGGTTGCTCTTTGTCCCCCAGGCTGTGCTTGGTCCCCTTGGTTGCTCTTGGTCCCCCAGGCTGTGCTTGGTCCCCCAGGCTGTGCTTGGTCCCCCTGGTTGCTCTTGGTCCCCCAGGCTGTGCTTGGTCCCCCAGGCTGTGCTTGGTCCCCCTGGTTGCTCTTGGTCCCCCTGGTTGCTCTTGGTCCCCCAGGCTGTGCTTGGTCCCCCAGGCTGTGCTTGGTCCCCCAGGCTGTGCTTGGTCCCCCAGGCTGTGCTTGGTCCCCCTGGTTGCTCTTGGTCCCCCAGGCTGTGCTTGGTCCCCTTGGTTGCTCTTGGTCCCCCAGGCTGTGCTTGGTCCCCCAGGCTGTGCTTGGTCCCCCTGGATGTGCTTGGTCCCCCAGGCTGTGCTTGGTCCCCCTGGTTGCTCTTGGTCCCCCAGGCTGTGCTTGGTCCCCGATGCTGTGCTTGGTCCCCCCAGGCTGTGCTTGGTCCCCCAGGCTGTGCTTGGTCCCCCTGGTTGCTCTTGGTCCCCCAGGCTGTGCTTTGTCCCCCAGGCTGTGCTTGGTCCCCCAGGCTGTGCTTGGTCCCCCTGGCTGTGCTTGGTCCCCCTGGTTGCTCTTGGTCCCCCAGGCTGTGCTTGGTCCCCAAGGCTGTGTGTGGTCCCCCTGGTTGCTCTTGGTCCCCCAGGCTGTGCTTGATCCCCCAGGATGTGCTTGGTCCCCCAGGCTGTGCTTGGTCCCCCAGGCTGTGCTTGGTCCCCTTGGTTGCTCTTGGTCCCCCAGGCTGTGCTTGGTCCCTCAGGCTGTGCTTGGTCCCCCTGGTTGCTCTTGGTCCCCCAGGCTGTGCTTGGTCCCCCAGGCTGTGCTTGGTCCCCCTGGTTGCTCTTGGTCCCCCAGGCTGTGCTTGGTCCCCCAGGCTGTGCTTGGTCCCCCAGGCTGTGCTTGGTCCCCCTGGTTGCTCTTGCTCCCCCAGGCTGTGCTTGGTCCCCCAGGCTGTGCTTGGTCCCCCAGGCTGTGCTTGGTCCCCCTGGTTGCTCTTGGTCCCCCAGGCTGTGCTTGGTCCCCCCGGCTGTGCTTGGTCCCCCTGGTTGCTCTTGGTCCCCCAGGCTGTGCTTGGTCCTCTTGTTTGCTCTTCGTCCTCCAGGCTGTGCTTGGTCCCCCAGGCTGTGCTTGGTCCCCCTGGTTGCTCTTGGTCCCCCAGGCTGTGCTTGGTCCCCTTGGTTGCTCTTGGTCCCTCAGGCTGTGCTTGGTCCCTCAGGCTGTGCTTGGTCCCCCTGGTTGCTCTTGGTCCCCCAGGCTGTGCTTGGTCCCCCTGGTTGCTCTTGGTCCCCCAGGCTGTGCTTGGTCCCCCAGGCTGTGCTTGGTCCCCCAGGCTGTGCTTGGTCCACCTGGTTGCTCTTGCTCCCCCAGGCTGTGCTTGGTCCCCCAGGCTGTGCTTGGTCCCCCTGGTTGCTCTTGGTCCCCCAGGCTGTGCTTGGTCCCCCAGGCTGTGCTTGGTCCCCCTGGTTGCTCTTGGTCCCCCAGGCTGTGCTTGGTCCCCCTGGTTGCTCTTGGTCCCCCACGCTGTGCATGGTCCCCCTGGATGCTCTTGGTCCCCCAGGCTGTGTTTGGTCCCCCAGGCTGTGCTTGGTCACCCAGGCTGTGCTTGGTCCCCCTGGTTGCTCTTGGTCCCCCAGGCTGTGCTTGGTCCCCCTGGTTGCTCTTGGTCCCCCAGGCTGTGCTTGGTCCCCCAGGCTGTGCTTGGTCCCCATGGTTGCTCTTGGTCCCCCAGGCTGTGCTTGGTCCCACAGGCTGTGCTTGGTCCCCCTGGTTGCTCTTGGTCCCCCAGGCTGTGCTTGGTCCCCCAGGCTGTGCTTGGTCCCCCTGGTTGCTCTTGGTCCCCCAGGCTGTGCTTGGTCTCCCAGGCTGTGCTTGGTCCCCCAGGCTGTGCTTGGTCCCCCTGGTTGCTCTTGGTCCCCCAGGCTGTGCTTGGTCCCCCAGGCAGTGCTTGGTCCCCCTGGTTGCTCTTGGTCCCCCAGGCTGTGCTTGGTCCCCTTGGTTGCTCTTGGTCCCCCAGGCTGTGCTTGGTCCCCCTGGCTGTGCTTGGTCCCCCAGGCTGTGCTTGGTCCCCCTGGTTGATCTTGGTCGCCCAGGCTGTGCTTGGTCCCCCAGGCTGTGCTTGGTCCCCCTGGTTGCTCTTGGTCCCCCAGGCTGTGCTTGGTCCCCCTGGTTGCTCTTGGTCCCCCAGGCTGTGCTTGGTCCCCCTGGTTGCTCTTGGTCCCCCAGGCTGTGCTTGGTCACCCAGGCTGTGCTTGGTCCCCCTGGTTGCTCTTGGTCCCCCAGGCTGTGCTTGGTCCCCCTGGTTGCTCTTGGTCCCCCAGGCTGTGCTTGGTCCCCCTGGTTGCTCTTGGTCCCCCAGGCTGTGCTTGGTCCCCCAGGCTATGCTTGGTCCCCCAGGCTGTGCTTGGTCCCCCAGGCTATGCTTGGTCCCCCAGGCTGTGCTTGGTCCCCCTGGTTGCTCTTGGTCCCCCAGGCTGTGCTTGGTCCCCCTGGTTGCTCTTGGTCCCCCAGGCTGTGTTTGGTCCCCCAGGCTGTGCTTGGTCACCCAGGCTGTGCTTGGTCCCCCTGGTTGCTCTTGGTCCCCCAGGCTGTGCTTGGTCCCCCTGGTTGCTCTTGGTCCCCCAGGCTGTGCTTGGTCCCCCAGGCTGTGCTTGGTCCCCTTGGTTGCGCTTGGTCCCCCAGGCTGTGCTTGGTCCCCCAGGCTGTGCTTGGTCCCCCTGTCTGTGCTTTCTCCCCCAGGCTGTGCTTGGTCCCCCAGGCTGTGCTTGGTCCCCGATGCTGTGCTTGGTCCCCATCAGGCTGTGCTTGGTCCCCCAGGCTGTGCTTGGTCCCCCAGGCTGTGCTTGGTCCCCCTGGTTGCTCTTGGTCCCCCAGGCTGTGCTTAGTCCCCCAGGCTGTGCTTGGTCCCCCAGGCTGTGCTTGGTCCCCCAGGCTGTGCTTGGTCACCCAGGCTGTGCTTGGTCCCCCTGGTTGCTCTTGGTCCCCCAGGCTGTGCTTGGTCCCCCTGGTTGCTCTTGGTCCCCCAGGCTGTGCTTGGTCCCCCAGGCTGTGCTTGGTCCCCCAGGCTGTGCTTGGTCCCCCTGGTTGCTATTGGTCCCCCAGGCTGTGCTTGGTCCCCCTGGTTGCTCTTGGTCCCCCAGGCTGTGCTTGGTCCCCTTGGTTGCTCTTGGTCCCCCAGGCTATGCTTGGTCCCCCAGGCTGTGCTTGGTCCCCCAGGCTGTGCTTGGTCCCCCTGGCTGTGCTTGGTCCCCCAGGCTGTGCTTGGTCCCCCAGGCTGTGCTTGGTCCCCGATGCTGTGCTTGGTCCCCCCAGGCTGTGCTTGGTCCCCCAGGCTGTGCTTGGTCCCCCAGGCTGTGCTTGGTCCCCCTGGTTGCTCTTGGTCCCCCAGGCTGTGCTTAGTCCCCCAGGCTGTGCTTGGTCCCCCAGGCTGTGCTTGGTCCCCCAGGCTGTGCTTGGTCACCCAGGCTGTGCTAGGTCCCCCTGGTTGCTCTTGGTCCCCCAGGCTGTGCTTGGTCCCCCTGGTTGCTCTTGGTCCCCCAGGCTGTGCTTGGTCCCCCAGGCTGTGCTTGGTCCCCCTGGTTTCTATTGGTCCCCCAGGCTGTGCTTGGTCCCCCTGGTTGCTCTTGGTCCCCCAGGCTGTGCTTGGTCCCCTTGGTTGCTCTTGGTCCCCCAGGCTGTGCTTGGTCCCCCAGGCTGTGCTTGGTCCCCCTGGTTGCTCTTGGTCCCCCAGGCTGTGCTTGGTCCCCCAGGCTATGCTTGGTCCCCAAGGCTGTGCTTGGTCCCCTTGGTTGCTCTTGGTCCCCCAGGCTGTGCTTGGTCCCCCAGGCTGTGCTTGGTCCCCCTGGTTGCTCTTGGTCCCCCAGGCTGTGCTTGGTCCCCCAGGCTGTGCTTGGTCCCCCAGGCTGTGCTTGGTCCCACAGGCTGTGCTTGGTCCTCCTGGTTGCTCTTGGTCCCCCAGGCTGTGCTTGGTCCCCCTGTTTGCTCTTGGTCCCCCAGGCTGTGCTTGGTCCCCTTGGTTGCTCTTGGTCCCCCAGGCTATGCTTGGTCCCCCAGGCTGTGCTTGGTCCCCCTGGTTGCTCTTGGTCCCCCAGGCTGTGCTTGGTCCCCCAGGCTGTGCTTGGTCCCCAAGGCTGTGCTTTGTCCCCTTGGTTGCTCTTGGTCCCCCAGGCTGTGCTTGGTCCCCCAGGCTGTGCTTGGTCCCCCTGGTTGCTCTTGGTCCCCCAGGCTGTGCTTGGTCCCCCTGGTTGCTCTTGGTCCCCCAGGCTGTGCTTGGTCCCCTTGGTTGCTCTTGGTCCCCCAGGCTGTGCTTGGTCCCCCAGGCTGTGCTTGGTCCCCCAGGCTGTGCGTGGTCCCCCTGGTTGCTCTTGCTCCCCCAGGCTGTGCTTGGTCCCCCAGGCTGTGCTTGGTCCCCCAGGCGGTGCTTGGTCCCCCTGGTTGCTCTTGGTCCCCCAGGCTGTGCTTGGTCCCCCAGGCTGTGCTTGGTCCCCCTGGTTGCTCTTGGTCCCCCAGGCTGTGCTTGGTCCCCTTGTTTGCTCTTGGTCCTCCAGGCTGTGCTTGGTCCCCCAGGCTGTGCTTGGTCCCCCTGGTTGCTCTTGGTCCCCCAGGCGGTGCTTGGTATCCTTGCTTGCTCTTGGTCCCTCAGGCTGTGCTTGGTCCCCCAGGCTGTGCTTGGTCCACCTGGCTGTGCTTGGTCCCCCTGGTTGCTCTTGGTCCCCCAGGCTGTGCTTGGTCCCCCAGGCTGTGCTTGGTCCCCCAGGCTGTGCTTAGTCCCCCTGGTTGCTCTTGGTCCCCCAGGCTGTGCTTTGTCCCCCAGGCTGTGCTTGGTTCCCCTGGTTGCTCTTGGTCCCCCAGGCTGTGCTTGGTCCCCCTGGTTGCTCTTGGTCCCCCAGGCTGTGCATGGTCCCCCTGGTTGCTCTTGGTCCCCCAGGCTGTGTTTGGTCCCCCAGGCTGTGCTTGGTCACCCAGGCTGTGCTTGGTCCCCCTGGTTTCTCTTGGTCCCCCAGGCTGTGCTTGGTCCCCCTGGTTGCTCTTGGTCCCCCAGGCTGTGCTTGGTCCCCCAGGCTGTGATTGGTCCCCCAGGCTGTGCTTGGTCCCCATGGTTGCTCTTGGTCCCCCAGGCTGTGCTTGGTCCCACAGGCTGTGCTTGGTCCCCCTGGTTGCTCTTGGTCCCCCAGGCTGTGCTTGGTCCCCCAGGCTGTGCTTGGTCCCCCTGGTTGCTCTTGGTCCCCCAGGCTGTGCTTGGTCTCCCAGGCTGTGCTTGGTCCCCCAGGCTGTGCTTGGTCCCCCTGGTTGCTCTTGGTCCCCCAGGCTGTGCTTGGTCCCCCAGGCAGTGCTTGGTCCCCCTGGTTGCTCTTGGTCCCCCAGGCTGTGCTTGGTCCCCCAGGCTGTGCTTGGTCCCCTTGGTTGCTCTTGGTCCCCCAGGCTGTGCTTGGTCCCCCTGGTTGCTCTTGGTCCCCCAGGCTGTGCTTGGTCCCCCTGGTTGCTCTTGGTCCCCCAGGCTGTGCTTGGTCCCCCTGGTTGCTCTTGGTCCCCCAGGCTGTGCTTGGTCCCCCAGGCTGTGCTTGGTCCCCCTGGTTGCTCTTGGTCCCCCAGGCTGTGCTTGGTCCCCCAGGCTGTGCTTGGTCATCCAGGCTGTGCTTGGTCCCCCTGGTTGCTCTTGGTCCCCCAGGCTGTGCTTGGTCCCCCAGGCTGTGCTTGGTCCCCCAGGCTGTGCTTGGTCCCCCTGGTTGCTCTTGGTCCCCCAGGCTGTGCTTGGTCCCCTTGGTTGCTCTTGGTCCCCCAGGCTGTGCTTGGTCCCCCAGGCTGTGCTTGGTCCCTAAAGCTGTGCTTGGTCCCCCAGGCTGTGCTTGGTCCCCCAGGCTGTGCTTGCTCCCCCAGGCTGTGCTTGGTCCCCCTGGCTGTGCTTGGTCCCCCAGGCTGTGCTTGGACCCCCTGGTTGGTCTTGGTCCCCCAGGCTGTGCTTGGTCCCCCTGGTTACTCTTGGTCCCCCAGGCTGTGCTTGGTCCCCCAGGCTGTGCTTGGCCCCCCAGGCTGTGCTTGGTCCCCTTGGTTGCTCTTGGTCCCCCAGGCTGTGCTTGGTCCCCCAGGCTGTGCTTGGTCCCCCTGGTTGCTCTTGGTCCCCCAGGCTGTGCTTGGTCCCCTTGGTCGCTCTTGGTCCCCCAGGCTGTGCTTGGTCCCCCAGGCTGTGCTTGGTCCCCCTGGTTGCTCTTGGTCCCCTGGGCTGTGCTTGGTCCCCTTGGTTGCTCTTGGTCCCCCAGGCTGTGCTTGGTCCCCCAGGCTGTGCTTGGTCCCCCTGGCTATGCTTGGTCCCCTTGTTTGCTCTTGGTCCTCCAGGCTGTGCTTGGTCCCCCTGATTGCTCTTGGTCACCCAGGCGGTGCTTGGTCCCCTTGGTTGCTCTTGGTCCCTCAGGCTGTGCTTGGTCCCCCAGGCTGTGCTTGGTCCCCCTGGCTGTGCTTGGTCCCCCAGGCTGTGCTTGGTCCCCCAGGCTGTGCTTGGTCCCCCTGGTTGCTCTTGGTCCCCCAGGCTGTGCTTGGTCCCCCAGGCAGTACTTGGTCCCCCTGGTTGCTCTTGGTCCCCCAGGCTGTGCTTGGTCCCCCAGGCTTTGCTTGGTCCCCTTGGTTGCTCTTGGTCCCCCAGGCTGTGCTTGGTCCCCCTGGTTGCTCTTGGTCCCCCAGGCTGTGCTTGGTCCCCCTGGTTGCTCTTGGTCCCCCAGGCTGTGCTTGGTCCCCCTGGTTGCTCTTGGTCCCCCAGGCTGTGCTTGGTCCCCCAGGTTGTGCTTGGTCCCCCTGGTTGCTCTTGGTCCCCCAGGCTGTGCTTGGTCCCCCAGGCTGTGCTTGGTCATCCAGGCTGTGCTTGGTCCCCCTGGTTGCTCTTGGTCCCCCAGGCTGTGCTTGGTCCCCCAGGCTGTGCTTGTTCCCCCAGGCTGTGCTTGGTCCCCCTGTTTGCTCTTGGTCCCCCAGGCTGTGCTTGGTCCCCTTGGTTGCTCTTGGTCCCCCAGGCTGTGCTTGGTCCCCCAGGCTGTGCTTGGTCCCTAAAGCTGTGCTTGGTCCCCCAGGCTGTGCTTGGTCCCCCAGGCTGTGCTTGCTCCCCCAGGCTGTGCTTGGTCCCCCTGGCTGTGCTTGGTCCCCCAGGCTGTGCGCGGACCCCCTGGTTGGTCTTGGTCCCCCAGGCTGTGCTTGGTCCCCCTGGTTACTCTTGGTCCCCCAGGCTGTGCTTGGTCCCCCAGGCTGTGCTTGGCCCCCCAGGCTGTGCTTGGTCCCCTTGGTTGCTCTTGGTCCCCCAGGCTGTGCTTGGTCCCCCAGGCTGTGCTTGGTCCCCCTGGTTGCTCTTGGTCCCCCAGGCTGTGCTTGGTCCCCTTGGTCGCTCTTGGTCCCCCAGGCTGTGCTTGGTCCCCCAGGCTGTGCTTGGTCCCCCTGGTTGCTCTTGGTCCCCTGGACTGTGCTTGGTCCCCTTGGTTGCTCTTGGTCCCCCAGGCTGTGCTTGGTCCCCCAGGCTGTGCTTGGTCCCCCTGGCTATGCTTGGTCCCCTTGTTTGCTCTTGGTCCTCCAGGCTGTGCTTGGTCCCCCTGATTGCTCTTGGTCCCCCAGGCGGTGCTTGGTCCCCTTGGTTGCTCTTGGTCCCT
The DNA here is from genome assembly GCF_964263255.1 of Lissotriton vulgaris. Classification (NCBI taxonomy): domain Eukaryota; kingdom Metazoa; phylum Chordata; class Amphibia; order Caudata; family Salamandridae; genus Lissotriton; species Lissotriton vulgaris. The sequence goes on from NW_028247558.1 coordinate 55,033, forward strand.
CAGGCTGTGCTTGGTCCCCCAGGCTGTGCTTGGTCCCCCTGGCTGTGCTTGGTCCCCCTGGTTGCTCTTGGTCCCCCAGGCTGTGCTTGGTCCCCCAGGCTGTGCTTGGTCCCCCAGGCTGTGCTTGGTCCCCCTGGTTGCTCTTGGTCCCCCAGGCTGTGCTTGGTCCCCCAGGCTGTGCTTGGTCTCCCAGGCTGTGCTTGGTCCCACAGGCTGTGCTTGGTCCTCCTGGTTGCTCTTGGTCCCCCAGGCTGTGCTTGGTCCCCCTGGTTGCTCTTGGTCCCCCAGGCTGTGCTTGGTCCCCTTGGTTGCTCTTGGTCCCCCAGGATATGTTTGGTCCCCCAGGCTGTGCTTGGTCCCCCTGGTTGCTCTTGGTCCCCCAGGCTGTGCTTGGTCCCACAGGCTGTGCTTGGTCCTCCTGGTTGCTCTTGGTCCCCCAGGCTGTGCTTGGTCCCCCTGGTTGCTCTTGGTCCCCCAGGCTGTGCTTGGTCCCCTTGGTTGCTCTTGGTCCCCCAGGCTATGCTTGGTCCCCCAGGCTGTGCTTGGTCCCCCTGGTTGCTCTTGGTCCCCCAGGCTGTGCTTGGTCCCCCAGGCTGTGCTTGGTCCCCAAGGCTGTGCTTTGTCCCCTTGGTTGCTCTTGGTCCCCCAGGCTGTGCTTGGTCCCCCAGGCTGTGCTTGGTCCCCCTGGTTGCTCTTGGTCCCCCAGGCTGTGCTTGGTCCCCCTGGTTGCTCTTGGTCCCCCAGGCTGTGCTTGGTCCCCTTGGTTGCTCTTGGTCCCCCAGGCTGTGCTTGGTCCCCCCAGGCTGTGCTTGGTCCCCCAGGCTGTGCGTGGTCCCCCTGGTTGCTCTTGCTCCCCCAGGCTGTGCTTGGTCCCCCAGGCTGTGCTTGGTCCCCCAGGCGGTGCTTGGTCCCCCTGGTTGCTCTTGGTCCCCCAGGCTGTGCTTGGTCCCCCAGGCTGTGCTTGGTCCCCCTGGTTGCTCTTGGTCCCCCAGGCTGTGCTTGGTCCCCTTGTTTGCTCTTGGTCCTCCTGGCTGTGCTTGGTCCCCCAGGCTGTGCTTGGTCCCCCTGGTTGCTCTTGGTCCCCCAGGCGGTGCTTGGTATCCTTGCTTGCTCTTGGTCCCTCAGGCTGCGCTTGGTCCCCCAGGCTGTGCTTGGTCCACCTGGCTGTGCTTGGTCCCCCTGGTTGCTCTTGGTCCCCCAGGCTGTGCTTGGTCCCCCAGGCTGTGCTTGGTCCCCCAGGCTGTGCTTAGTCCCCCTGGTTGCTCTTGGTCCCCCAGGCTGTGCTTTGTCCCCCAGGCTGTGCTTGGTCCCCCTGGTTGCTCTTGGTCCCCCAGGCTGTGCTTGGTCCCCCTGGTTGCTCTTGGTCCCCCAGGCTGTGCATGGTCCCCCTGGTTGCTCTTGGTCCCCCAGGCTGTGTTTGGTCCCCCAGGCTGTGCTTGGTCACCCAGGCTGTGCTTGGTCCCCCTGGTTTCTCTTGGTCCCCCAGGCTGTGCTTGGTCCCCCTGGTTGCTCTTGGTCCCCCAGGCTGTGCTTGGTCCCCCAGGCTGTGATTGGTCCCCCAGGCTGTGCTTGGTCCCCATGGTTGCTCTTGGTCCCCCAGGCTGTGCTTGGTCCCACAGGCTGTGCTTGGTCCCCCTGGTTGCTCTTGGTCCCCCAGGCTGTGCTTGGTCCCCCAGGCTGTGCTTGGTCCCCCTGGTTGCTCTTGGTCCCCCAGGCTGTGCTTGGTCTCCCAGGCTGTGCTTGGTCCCCCAGGCTGTGCTTGGTCCCCCTGGTTGCTCTTGGTCCCCCAGGCAGTGCTTGGTCCCCCTGGTTGCTCTTGGTCCCCCAGGCTGTGCTTGGTCCCCCAGGCTGTGCTTGGTCCCCTTGGTTGCTCTTGGTCCCCCAGGCTGTGCTTGGTCCCCCTGGTTGCTCTTGGTCCCCCAGGCTGTGCTTGGTCCCCCTGGTTGCTCTTGGTCCCCCAGGCTGTGCTTGGTCCCCCTGGTTGCTCTTGGTCCCCCAGGCTGTGCTTGGTCCCCCAGGCTGTGCTTGGTCCTCCAGGCTGTGCTTGGTCCCCCTGGTTGCTCTTGGTCCCCCAGGCTGTGCTTGGTCCCCCAGGCTGTGCTTGGTCCCCCAGGCTGTGCTTGGTCCCCCTGGTTGCTCTTGGTCCCCCAGGCTGTGCTTGGTCCCCTTGGTTGCTCTTGGTCCCCCAGGCTGTGCTTGGTCCCCCAGGCTGTGCTTGGTCCCTAAAGCTGTGCTTGGTCCCCCAGGCTGTGCTTGGTCCCCCAGGCTGTGCTTGCTCCCCCAGGCTGTGCTTGGTCCCCCTGGCTGTGCTTTGTCCCCCAGGCTGTGCTTGGACCCCCTGGTTGGTCTTGGTCCCCCAGGCTGTGCTTGGTCCCCCTGGTTACTCTTGGTCCCCCAGGCTGTGCTTGGTCCCCCAGGCTGTGCTTGGCCCCCCAGGCTGTGCTTGGTCCCCTTGGTTGCTCTTGGTCCCCCAGGCTGTGCTTGGTCCCCCAGGCTGTGCTTGGTCCCCCTGGTTGCTCTTGGTCCCCCAGGCTGTGCTTGGTCCCCTTGGTCGCTCTTGGTCCCCCAGGCTGTGCTTGGTCCCCCAGGCTGTGCTTGGTCCCCCTGGTTGCTCTTGGTCCCCTGGGCTGTGCTTGGTCCCCTTGGTTGCTCTTGGTCCCCCAGGCTGTGCTTGGTCCCCCAGGCTGTGCTTGGTCCCCCTGGCTATGCTTGGTCCCCTTGTTTGCTCTTGGTCCTCCAGGCTGTGCTTGGTCCCCCTGATTGCTCTTGGTCCCCCAGGCGGTGCTTGGTCCCCTTGGTTGCTCTTGGTCCCTCAGGCTGTGCTTGGTCCCCCAGGCTGTGCTTGGTCCCCCTGGCTGTGCTTGGTCCCCCTGGTTGCTCTTGGTCCCCCAGGCTGTGCTTGGTCCCCCAGGCTGTGCTTGGTCTCCCAGGCTGTGCTTGGTCCCCCAGGCTGTGCTTGGTCCCCCTGGTTGCTCTTGGTCCCCCAGGCTGTGCTTGGTCCCCCAGGCAGTGCTTGGTCCCCCTGGTTGCTCTTGGTCCCCCAGGCTGTGCTTGGTCCCCCAGGCTTTGCTTGGTCCCCTTGGTTGCTCTTGGTCCCCCAGGCTGTGCTTGGTCCCCCTGGTTGCTCTTGGTCCCCCAGGCTGTGCTTGGTCCCCCTGGTTGCTCTTGGTCCCCCAGGCTGTGCTTGGTCCCCCTGGTTGCTCTTGGTCCCCCAGGCTGTGCTTGGTCCCCCAGGTTGTGCTTGGTCCCCCTGGTTGCTCTTGGTCCCCCAGGCTGTGCTTGGTCCCCCAGGCTGTGCTTGGTCATCCAGGCTGTGCTTGGTCCCCCTGGTTGCTCTTGGTCCCCCAGGCTGTGCTTGGTCCCCCAGGCTGTGCTTGTTCCCCCAGGCTGTGCTTGGTCCCCCTGTTTGCTCTTGGTCCCCCAGGCTGTGCTTGGTCCCCTTGGTTGCTCTTGGTCCCCCAGGCTGTGCTTGGTCCCCCAGGCTGTGCTTGGTCCCTAAAGCTGTGCTTGGTCCCCCAGGCTGTGCTTGGTCCCCCAGGCTGTGCTTGCTCCCCCAGGCTGTGCTTGGTCCCCCTGGCTGTGCTTGGTCCCCCAGGCTGTGCGCGGACCCCCTGGTTGGTCTTGGTCCCCCAGGCTGTGCTTGGTCCCCCTGGTTACTCTTGGTCCCCCAGGCTGTGCTTGGTCCCCCAGGCTGTGCTTGGCCCCCCAGGCTGTGCTTGGTCCCCTTGGTTGCTCTTGGTCCCCCAGGCTGTGCTTGGTCCCCCAGGCTGTGCTTTGTCCCCCTGGTTGCTCTTGGTCCCCCAGGCTGTGCTTGGTCCCCTTGGTCGCTCTTGGTCCCCCAGGCTGTGCTTGGCCCCCCAGGCTGTGCTTGGTCCCCCTGGTTGCTCTTGGTCCCCCAGGCTGTGCTTGGCCCCCCAGGCTGTGCTTGGTCCCCTTGGTTGCTCTTGGTCCCCCAGGCTGTGCTTGGTCCCCCAGGCTGTGCTTGGTCCCCCTGGTTGCTCTTGGTCCCCTGGACTGTGCTTGGTCCCCTTGGTTGCTCTTGGTCCCCCAGGCTGTGCTTGGTCCCCCAGGCTGTGCTTGGTCCCCCTGGCTATGCTTGGTCCCCTTGTTTGCTCTTGGTCCTCCAGGCTGTGCTTGGTCCCCCTGATTGCTCTTGGTCCCCCAGGCGGTGCTTGGTCCCCTTGGTTGCTCTTGGTCCCTCAGGCTGTGCTTGGTCCCCCAGGCTGTGCTTGGTCCCCCTGGCTGTGCTTGGTCCCCCTGGTTGCTCTTGGTCCCCCAGGCTGTGCTTGGTCCCCCAGGCTGTGCTTGGTCCCCCAGGCTGTGCTTGGTCCCCCTGGTTGCTCTTGGTCCCCCAGGCTGTGCTTGGTCCCCCAGGCTGTGCTTGGTCTCCCAGGCTGTGCTTGGTCCCACAGGCTGTGCTTGGTCCTCCTGGTTGCTCTTGGTCCCCCAGGCTGTGCTTGGTCCCCCTGGTTGCTCTTGGTCCCCCAGGCTGTGCTTGGTCCCCTTGGTTGCTCTTGGTCCCCCAGGATATGTTTGGTCCCCCAGGCTGTGCTTGGTCCCCCTGGTTGCTCTTGGTGCCCCAGGCTGTGCTTGGTCCCCCAGGCTGTGCTTGGTCCCCAAGGCTGTGCTTGGTCCCCTTGGTTGCTCTTGGTCCCCCTGGCTGTGCTTGGTCCCCCTGGTTGCTCTTGGTCCCCCAGGCTGTGCTTGGTCCCCAAGGCTGTGCGTGGTCCCCCAGGCTGTGCTTGGTCCCCGATGCTGTGCTTGGTCCCCCCAGGCTGTGCTTGGTCCCCCTGGTTGCTCTTGGTCCCCCAGGCTGTGCTTGGTCCCCCAGGCTGTGCTTGGTCCCCCAGGCTGTGCTTGGTCCCCCAGGCTGTGCTTGGTCCCCCTGGTTGCTCTTGGTCCCCCAGGCTGTGCTTGGGCCCCCCAGGCTGTGCTTCGTCCCCCAGGCTGTGCCTGGTCCCCCTGGTTGCTCTTGCTCCCCCAGGCTGTGCTTGGTCCCCCAGGCTGTGCTTGGTCCCCCAGGCTGTGCTTGGTCCCCCTGGTTGCTCTTGGTCCCCCAGGCTGTGCTTGGTCCCCCAGGCTGTGCTTGGTCCCCCTGGTTGCTCTTGGTCCCCCAGGCTGTGCTTGATCCCCCAGGATGTGCTTGGTCCCCTTGGTTGCTCTTGGTCCCCCAGGATATGTTTGGTCCCCCAGGCTGTGCTTGGTCCCCCTGGTTGCTCTTGGTCCCCCAGGCTGTGCTTGGTCCCCCAGGCTGTGCTTGGTCCCCAAGGCTGTGCTTGGTCCCCTTGGTTGCTCTTGGTCCCCCTGGCTGTGCTTGGTCCCCCTGGTTGCTCTTGGTCCCCCAGGCTGTGCTTGGTCCCCAAGGCTGTGCGTGGTCCCCCAGGCTGTGCTTGGTCCCCGATGCTGTGCTTGGTCCCCCCAGGCTGTGCTTGGTCCCCCTGGTTGCTCTTGGTCCCCCAGGCTGTGCTTGGTCCCCCAGGCTGTGCTTGGTCCCCCAGGCTGTGCTTGGTCACCCAGGCTGTGCTTGGTCCCCCTGGTTGCTCTTGGTCCCCCAGGCTGTGCTTGGGCCCCCCAGGCTGTGCTTCGTCCCCCAGGCTGTGCTTGGTCCCCCTGGTTGCTCTTGCTCCCCCAGGCTGTGCTTGGTCCCCCAGGCTGTGCTTGGTCCCCCTGGTTGCTCTTGGTCCCCCAGGCTGTGCTTGGTCCCCCAGGCTGTGCTTGGTCCCCTTGGTTGCTCTGGGTCCCCCAGGCTGTGCTTGGTCCCCCAGGCTGTGCTTGGTCCCCTTGGTTGCTCTTGGTCCCCCAGGCTGTGCTTGGTCCCCCTGGTTGCTCTTGGTCCCCAAGGCTGTGCTTGGTCCCCCTGGTTGCTCTTGGTCCCCCCAGGCTGTGCTTGGTCCCCCTGGTTGCTCTTGGTCCCCCAGGCTGTGCTTGGTCCCCCAGGCTGTGCTTGGTCCCCCTGGTTGCTCTTGGTCCCCCAGTCTGTGCTTGGTCCCCCAGGCTGTGCTTGGTCATCCAGGCTGTGCTTGGTCCCCCTGGTTGCTCTTGTTCCCCCAGGCTGTGCTTGGTCCCCCAGGCTGTGCTTGGTCCCCCTGGTTGCTCTTGGCCCCCCAGGCTGTGCTTGGTCCCCTTGGTTGCTCTTGGTCCCCCAGGCTGTGCTTGCTCCCCCAGGCTGTGCTTGGTCCCCCTGGCTGTGCTTGGTCCCCCAGGCTGTGCTTGGACCCCCTGGTTGGTCTTGGTCCCCCAGGCTGTGCTTGGTCCCCCTGGTTACTCTTGGTCCCCCAGGCTGTGCTTGGTCCCCCAGGCTGTGCTTGGTCCCCTTGGTTGCTCTTGGTCCCCCAGGCTGTGCTTGGTCCCCCTGGTTGCTCTTGGTCCCCCAGGCTGTGCTTGGTCCCCATGGTCGCTCTTGGTCCCCCAGGCTGTGCTTGGTCCCCCAGGTTGCTCTTGGTCCCCTGGGCTGTGCTTGGTCCCCTTGGTTGCTCTTGGTCCCCCAGGCTGTGCTTGGTCCCCCTGGTTGCTCTTGGTCCCCCAGGCTGTGCTTGGTCCCCAAGGCTGTGCGTGGTCCCCCAGGCTGTGCTTGGTCCCCGATGCTGTGCTTGGTCCCCCCAGGCTGTGCTTGGTCCCCCAGGCTGTGCTTGGTCCCCCAGGCTGTTCTTGGTCCCCCAGGCTGTGCTTGCTCCCCCAGGCTGTGCTTGGTCCCCCTGGCTGTGCTTGGTCCCCCAGGCTGTGCTTGGACCCCCTGGTTGGTCTTGGTCCCCCAGGCTGTGCTTGGTCCCCCTGGTTACTCTTGGTCCCCCAGGCTGTGCTTGGTCCCCCAGGCTGTGCTTGGTCCCCTTGGTTGCTCTTGGTCCCCCAGGCTGTGCTTGGTCCCCCTGGTTGCTCTTGGTCCCCCAGGCTGTGCTTGGTCCCCATGGTCGCTCTTGGTCCCCCAGGCTGTGCTTGGTCCCCCAGGTTGCTCTTGGTCCCCTGGGCTGTGCTTGGTCCCCTTGGTTGCTCTTGGTCCCCCAGGCTGTGCTTGGTCCCCTGGTTGCTCTTGGTCCCCCAGGCTGTGCTTGGTCCCCCAGGCTGTGCTTGGTCCCCCAGGCTGTGCTTGGTCCCCCAGGCTGTGCTTGGTCCCCCTGGCTGTGCTTGGTCCCCCTGGTTGCTCTTGGTCCCCCAGGCTGTGCTTGGTCCCCAAGGCTGTGCGTGGTCCCCCAGGCTGTGCTTGGTCCCCGATGCTGTGCTTGGTCCCCCCAGGCTGTGCTTGGTCCCCCAGGCTGTGCTTGGTCCCCCAGGCTGTGCTTGGTCCCCCTGGTTGCTCTTGGTCCCCCAGGCTGTGCTTGGTCCCCCAGGCTGTGCTTGGTCCCCCAGGCTGTGCTTGGTCCCCCAGGCTGTGCTTGGTCCCCTTGGTTGCTCTTGGTCCCCCAGGATATGTTTGGTCCCCCAGGCTGTGCTTGGTCCCCCTGGTTGCTCTTGGTGCCCCAGGCTGTGCTTGGTCCCCCAGGCTGTGCTTAGTCCCCAAGGCTGTGCTTGGTCCCCTTGGTTGCTCTTGGTCCCCCTGGCTGTGCTTGGTCCCCCTGGTTGCTCTTGGTCCCCCAGGCTGTGCTTGGTCCCCAAGGCTGTGCGTGGTCCCCCAGGCTGTGCTTGGTCCCCGATGCTGTGCTTGGTCCCCCCAGGCTGTGCTTGGTCCCCCTGGTTGCTCTTGGTCCCCCAGGCTGTGCTTGGTCCCCCAGGCTGTGCTTGGTCCCCCAGGCTGTGCTTGGTCCCCCAGGCTGTGCTTGGTCCCCCTGGTTGCTCTTGGTCCCCCAGGCTGTGCTTGGGCCCCCCAGGCTGTGCTTCGTCCCCCAGGCTGTGCCTGGTCCCCCTGGTTGCTCTTGCTCCCCCAGGCTGTGCTTGGTCCCCCAGGCTGTGCTTGGTCCCCCAGGCTGTGCTTGGTCCCCCTGGTTGCTCTTGGTCCCCCAGGCTGTGCTTGGTCCCCCAGGCTGTGCTTGGTCCCCCTGGTTGCTCTTGGTCCCCCAGGCTGTGCTTGATCCCCCAGGATGTGCTTGGTCCCCTTGGTTGCTCTTGGTCCCCCAGGATATGTTTGGTCCCCCAGGCTGTGCTTGGTCCCCCTGGTTGCTCTTGGTCCCCCAGGCTGTGCTTGGTCCCCCAGGCTGTGCTTGGTCCCCAAGGCTGTGCTTGGTCCCCTTGGTTGCTCTTGGTCCCCCTGGCTGTGCTTGGTCCCCCTGGTTGCTCTTGGTCCCCCAGGCTGTGCTTGGTCCCCAAGGCTGTGCGTGGTCCCCCAGGCTGTGCTTGGTCCCCGATGCTGTGCTTGGTCCCCCCAGGCTGTGCTTGGTCCCCCTGGTTGCTCTTGGTCCCCCAGGCTGTGCTTGGTCCCCCAGGCTGTGCTTGGTCCCCCAGGCTGTGCTTGGTCACCCAGGCTGTGCTTGGTCCCCCTGGTTGCTCTTGGTCCCCCAGGCTGTGCTTGGGCCCCCCAGGCTGTGCTTCGTCCCCCAGGCTGTGCTTGGTCCCCCTGGTTGCTCTTGCTCCCCCAGGCTGTTCTTGGTCCCCCAGGCTGTGCTTGGTCCCCCTGGTTGCTCTTGGTCCCCCAGGCTGTGCTTGGTCCCCCAGGCTGTGCTTGGTCCCCTTGGTTGCTCTGGGTCCCCCAGGCTGTGCTTGGTCCCCCAGGCTGTGCTTGGTCCCCTTGGTTGCTCTTGGTCCCCCAGGCTGTGCTTGGTCCCCCTGGTTGCTCTTGGTCCCCAAGGCTGTGCTTGGTCCCCCTGGTTGCTCTTGGTCCCCCCAGGCTGTGCTTGGTCCCCCTGGTTGCTCTTGGTCCCCCAGGCTGTGCTTGGTCCCCCAGGCTGTGCTTGGTCCCCCTGGTTGCTCTTGGTCCCCCAGTCTGTGCTTGGTCCCCCAGGCTGTGCTTGGTCATCCAGGCTGTGCTTGGTCCCCCTGGTTGCTCTTGGTCCCCCAGGCTGTGCTTGGTCCCCCAGGCTGTGCTTGGTCCCCCTGGTTGCTCTTGGCCCCCCAGGCTGTGCTTGGTCCCCTTGGTTGCTCTTGGTCCCCCAGGCTGTGCTTGGTCCCCCAGGCTGTGCTTGGTCCCTAAAGCTGTGCTTGGTCCCCCAGGCTGTTCTTGGTCCCCCAGGCTGTGCTTGCTCCCCCAGGCTGTGCTTGGTCCCCCTGGCTGTGCTTGGTCCCCCAGGCTGTGCTTGGACCCCCTGGTTGGTCTTGGTCCCCCAGGCTGTGCTTGGTCCCCCTGGTTACTCTTGGTCCCCCAGGCTGTGCTTGGTCCCCCAGGCTGTGCTTGGTCCCCTTGGTTGCTCTTGGTCCCCCAGGCTGTGCTTGGTCCCCCTGGTTGCTCTTGGTCCCCCAGGCTGTGCTTGGTCCCCATGGTCGCTCTTGGTCCCCCAGGCTGTGCTTGGTCCCCCAGGTTGCTCTTGGTCCCCTGGGCTGTGCTTGGTCCCCTTGGTTGCTCTTGGTCCCCCAGGCTGTGCTTGGTCCCCCTGGTTGCTCTTGGTCCCCCAGGCTGTGCTTGGTCCCCCAGGCTGTGCTTGGTCCCCCAGGCTGTGCTTGGTCCCCCAGGCTGTGCTTGGTCCCCCTGGCTGTGCTTGGTCCCCCTGGTTGCTCTTGGTCCCCCAGGCTGTGCTTGGTCCCCAAGGCTGTGCGTGGTCCCCCAGGCTGTGCTTGGTCCCCGATGCTGTGCTTGGTCCCCCCAGGCTGTGCTTGGTCCCCCAGGCTGTGCTTGGTCCCCCAGGCTGTGCTTGGTCCCCCTGGTTGCTCTTGGTCCCCCAGGCTGTGCTTGGTCCCCCAGGCTGTGCTTGGTCCCCCTGGTTGCTCTTGGTCCCCCAGGCTGTGCTTGATCCCCCAGGATGTGCTTGGTCCCCCAGGCTGTGCTTGCCCCCCCTGGTTGCTCTTGCTCCCCCAGGCTGTGCTTGGTCCCCCAGGCTGTGCTTGGTCCCCCAGGCTGTGCTTGGTCCCCCTGGTTGCTCTTGGTCCCCCAGGCTGTGCTTGGTCCCCCAGGCTGTGCTTGGTCCCCCTGGTTGCTCTTGGTCCCCCAGGCTGTGCTTGGTCCCCCAGGCTGTGCTTGGTCCCCCAGGCTGTGCTTGGTCCCCATGGTTGCTCTTGGTCCCCCAGGCTGTGCTTGGTCCCACAGGCTGTGCTTGGTCCCCCTGGTTGCTCTTGGTCCCCCAGGCTGTGCTTGGTCCCCCAGGCTGTGCTTGGTCCCCCTGGTTGCTCTTGGTCCCCCAGGCTGTGCTTGATCTCCCAGGCTGTGCTTGGTCCCCCAGGCTGTGCTTGGTCCCCCTGGTTGCTCTTGGTCCCCCAGGCTGTGCTTGGTCCCCCAGGCAGTGCTTGGTCCCCCTGGTTGCTCTTGGTCCCCCAGGCTGTGCTTGGTCCCCCAGGCTGTGCTTGGTCCCCTTGGTTGCTCTTGGTCCCCCAGGCTGTGCTTGGTCCCCCTGGTTGCTCTTGGTCCCCCAGGCTGTGCTTGGTCCCCCTGGTTGCTCTTGGTCCCCCAGGCTGTGCTTGGTCCCCCTGGTTGCTCTTGGTCCCCCAGGCTTTGCTTGGTCCCCCAGGTTGTGCTCGGCCCCCTGGTTGCTCTTGGTCCCCCAGTCTGTGCTTGGTCCCCCAGGCTGTGCTTGGTCATCCAGGCTGTGCTTGGTCCCCCTGGTTGCTCTTGGTCCCCCAGGCTGTGCTTGGTCCCCCAGGCTGTGCTTGGTCCCCCAGGCTGTGCTTGGTCCCCCTGGTTGCTCTTGGTTCCCCAGGCTGTGCTTGGTCCCCTTGGTTGCTCTTGGTCCCCCAGGCTGTGCTTGGTCCCCCAGGCTGTGCTTGGTCCCTAAAGCTGTGCTTGGTCCCCCAGGCTGTGCTTGGTCCCCCAGGCTGTGCTTGCTCCCCCAGGCTGTGCTTGGTCCCCCTGGCTGTGCTTGGTCCCCCAGGCTGTGCTTGGACCCCCTGGTTGGTCTTGGTCCCCCAGGCTGTGCTTGGTCCCCCTGGTTACTCTTGGTCCCCCAGGCTGTGCTTGGTCCCCCAGGCTGTGCTTGGCCCCCCAGGCTGTGCTTGGTCCCCCTGGCTGTGCTTGGTCCCCCAGGCTGTGCGCGGACCCCCTGGTTGGTCTTGGTCCCCCAGGCTGTGCTTGGTCCCCCTGGTTACTCTTGGTCCCCCAGGCTGTGCTTGGTCCCCCAGGCTGTGCTTGGCCCCCCAGGTTGTGCTTGGTCCCCTTGGTTGCTCTTGGTCCCCCAGGCTGTGCTTGGTCCCCCAGGCTGTGCTTGGTCCCCCTGGTTGCTCTTGGTCCCCCAGGCTGTGCTTGGTCCCCTTGGTCGCTCTTGGTCCCCCAGGCTGTGCTTGGTCCCCCAGGCTGTGCTTGGTCCCCCTGGTTGCTCTTGGTCCCCTGGACTGTGCTTGGTCCCCTTGGTTGCTCTTGGTCCCCCAGGCTGTGCTTGGTCCCCCAGGCTGTGCTTGGTCCCCCTGGCTATGCTTGGTCCCCTTGTTTGCTCTTGGTCCTCCAGGCTGTGCTTGGTCCCCCTGATTGCTCTTGGTCCCCCAGGCGGTGCTTGGTCCCCTTGGTTGCTCTTGGTCCCTCAGGCTGTGCTTGGTCCCCCAGGCTGTGCTTGGTCCCCCTGGCTGTGCTTGGTCCCCCTGGTTGCTCTTGGTCCCCCAGGCTGTGCTTGGTCCCCCAGGCTGTGCTTGGTCCCCCAGGCTGTGCTTGGTCCCCCTGGTTGCTCTTGGTCCCCCAGGCTGTGCTTGGTCCCCCAGGCTGTGCTTGGTCTCCCAGGCTGTGCTTGGTCCCACAGGCTGTGCTTGGTCCTCCTGGTTGCTCTTGGTCCCCCAGGCTGTGCTTGGTCCCCCTGGTTGCTCTTGGTCCCCCAGGCTGTGCTTGGTCCCCTTGGTTGCTCTTGGTCCCCCAGGATATGTTTGGTCCCCCAGGCTGTGCTTGGTCCCCCTGGTTGCTCTTGGTCCCCCAGGCTGTGCTTGGTCCCCCAGGCTGTGCTTGGTCCCCAAGGCTGTGCTTGGTCCCCTTGGTTGCTCTTGGTCCCCCTGGCTGTGCTTGGTCCCCCTGGTTTCTCTTGGTCCCCCAGGCTGTGCTTGGTCCCCAAGGCTGTGCGTGGTCCCCCAGGCTGTGCTTGGTCCCCGATGCTGTGCTTGGTCCCCCCAGGCTGTGCTTAGTCCCCCTGGTTGCTCTTGGTCCCCCAGGCTGTGCTTGGTCCCCCAGGCTGTGCTTGGTCCCCCAGGCTGTGCTTGGTCCCCCTGGTTGCTCTTGGTCCCCCAGGCTGTGCTTGGGCCCCCCAGGCTGTGCTTCGTCCCCCAGGCTGTGCTTGGTCCCCCTGGTTGCTCTTGCTCCCCCAGGCTGTGCTTGGTCCCCCAGGCTGTGCTTGGTCCCCCAGGCTGTGCTTGGTCCCCCTGGTTGCTCTTGGTCCCCCAGGCTGTGCTTGGTCCCCCAGGCTGTGCTTGGTCCCCCTGGTTGCTCTTGGTCCCCCAGGCTATGCTTGATCCCCCAGGATGTGCTTGGTCCCCTTGGTTGCTCTTGGTCCCCCAGGATATGTTTGGTCCCCCAGGCTGTGCTTGGTCCCCCTGGTTGCTCTTGGTCCCCCAGGCTGTGCTTGGTCCCCCAGGCTGTGCTTGGTCCCCAAGGCTGTGCTTGGTCCCCTTGGTTGCTCTTGGTCCCCCTGGCTGTGCTTGGTCCCCCTGGTTGCTCTTGGTCCCCCAGGCTGTGCTTGGTCCCCAAGGCTGTGCGTGGTCCCCCAGGCTGTGCTTGGTCCCCGATGCTGTGCTTGGTCCCCCCAGGCTGTGCTTGGTCCCCCTGGTTGCTCTTGGTCCCCCAGGCTGTGCTTGGTCCCCCAGGCTGTGCTTGGTCCCCCAGGCTGTGCTTGGTCCCCCAGGCTGTGCTTGGTCCCCTTGGTTGCTCTTGGTCCCCCAGGCTGTGCTTGGGCCCCCCAGGCTGTGCTTCGTCCCCCAGGCTGTGCTTGGTCCCCCTGGTTGCTCTTGCTCCCCCAGGCTGTGCTTGGTACCCCAGGCTGTGCTTGGTCCCCCAGGCTGTGCTTGGTCCCCCTGGTTGCTCTTGGTCCCCCAGGCTGTGCTTGGTCCCCCAGGCTGTGCTTGGTCCCCTTGGTTGCTCTTGGTCCCCCAGGCTGTGCTTGGTCCCCCAGGCTGTGCTTGGTCCCCTTGGTTGCTCTTGGTCCCCCAGGCTGTGCTTGGTCCCCCTGGTTGCTCTTGGTCCCCAAGGCTGTGCTTGGTCCCCCTGGTTGCTCTTGGTCCCCCAGGCTGTGCTTGGTCCCCCTGGTTGTTCTTGGTCCCCCAGGCTGTGCTTGGTCCCCCAGGCTGTGCTTGGTCCCCCTGGTTGTGCTTGGTCCCCCAGTCTGTGCTTGGTCCCCCAGGCTGTGCTTGGTCATCCAGGCTGTGCTTGGTCCCCCTGGTTGCTCTTGGTCCCCCAGGCTGTGCTTGGTCCCCCAGGCTGTGCTTGGTCCCCAAGGCTGTGCTTGGTCCCCCTGGTTGCTCTTGGCCCCCCAGGCTGTGCTTGGTCCCCTTGGTTGCTCTTGGTCCCCCAGGCTGTGCTTGGTCCCCCAGGCTGTGCTTGGTCCCTGAAGCTGTGCTTGGTCCCCCAGGCTGTTCTTGGTCCCCCAGGCTGTGCTTGCTCCCCCAGGCTGTGCTTGGTCCCCCTGGCTGTGCTTGGTCCCCCAGGCTGTGCTTGGACCCCCTGGTTGGTCTTGGTCCCCCAGGCTGTGCTTGGTCCCCCTGGTTACTCTTGGTCCCCCAGGCTGTGCTTGGTCCCCCAGGCTGTGCTTGGTCCCCTTGGTTGCTCTTGGTCCCCCAGGCTGTGCTTGGTCCCCCTGGTTGCTCTTGGTCCCCCAGGCTGTGCTTGGTCCCCATGGTCGCTCTTGGTCCCCCAGGCTGTGCTTGGTCCCCCAGGTTGCTCTTGGTCCCCTGGGCTGTGCTTGGTCCCCTTGGTTGCTCTTGGTCCCCCAGGCTGTGCTTGGTCCCCTTGGTTGCTCTTGGTCCCCCTGGCTGTGCTTGGTCCCCCTGGTTGCTCTTGGTCCCCCAGGCTGTGCTTGGTCCCCAAGGCTGTGCGTGGTCCCCCAGGCTGTGCTTGGTCCCCGATGCTGTGCTTGGTCCCCCCAGGCTGTGCTTGGTCCCCCTGGTTGCTCTTGGTCCCCCAGGCTGTGCTTGGTCCCCCAGGCTGTGCTTGGTCCCCCAGGCTGTGCTTGGTCACCCAGGCTGTGCTTGGTCCCCCTGGTTGCTCTTGGTCCCCCAGGCTGTGCTTGGGCCCCCCAGGCTGTGCTTCGTCCCCCAGGCTGTGCTTGGTCCCCCTGGTTGCTCTTGCTCCCCCAGGCTGTGCTTGGTCCCCCAGGCTGTGCTTGGTCCCCCTGGTTGCTCTTGGTCCCCCAGGCTGTGCTTGGTCCCCCAGGCTGTGCTTGGTCCCCTTGGTTGCTCTGGGTCCCCCAGGCTGTGCTTGGTCCCCCAGGCTGTGCTTGGTCCCCTTGGTTGCTCTTGGTCCCCCAGGCTGTGCTTGGTCCCCCTGGTTGCTCTTGGTCCCCAAGGCTGTGCTTGGTCCCCCTGGTTGCTCTTGGTCCCCCCAGGCTGTGCTTGGTCCCCCTGGTTGCTCTTGGTCCCCCAGGCTGTGCTTGGTCCCCCAGGCTGTGCTTGGTCCCCCTGGTTGCTCTTGGTCCCCCAGTCTGTGCTTGGTCCCCCAGGCTGTGCTTGGTCATCCAGGCTGTGCTTGGTCCCCCTGGTTGCTCTTGGTCCCCCAGGCTGTGCTTGGTCCCCCAGGCTGTGCTTGGTCCCCCTGGTTGCTCTTGGCCCCCCAGGCTGTGCTTGGTCCCCTTGGTTGCTCTTGGTCCCCCAGGCTGTGCTTGGTCCCCCAGGCTGTGCTTGGTCCCTAAAGCTGTGCTTGGTCCCCCAGGCTGTTCTTGGTCCCCCAGGCTGTGCTTGCTCCCCCAGGCTGTGCTTGGTCCCCCTGGCTGTGCTTGGTCCCCCAGGCTGTGCTTGGACCCCCTGGTTGGTCTTGGTCCCCCAGGCTGTGCTTGGTCCCCCTGGTTACTCTTGGTCCCCCAGGCTGTGCTTGGTCCCCCAGGCTGTGCTTGGTCCCCTTGGTTGCTCTTGGTCCCCCAGGCTGTGCTTGGTCCCCCTGGTTGCTCTTGGTCCCCCAGGCTGTGCTTGGTCCCCATGGTCGCTCTTGGTCCCCCAGGCTGTGCTTGGTCCCCCAGGTTGCTCTTGGTCCCCTGGGCTGTGCTTGGTCCCCTTGGTTGCTCTTGGTCCCCCAGGCTGTGCTTGGTCCCCCTGGTTGCTCTTGGTCCCCCAGGCTGTGCTTGGTCCCCCAGGCTGTGCTTGGTCCCCCAGGCTGTGCTTGGTCCCCCAGGCTGTGCTTGGTCCCCCTGGCTGTGCTTGGTCCCCCTGGTTGCTCTTGGTCCCCCAGGCTGTGCTTGGTCCCCAAGGCTGTGCGTGGTCCCCCAGGCTGTGCTTGGTCCCCGATGCTGTGCTTGGTCCCCCCAGGCTGTGCTTGGTCCCCCAGGCTGTGCTTGGTCCCCCTGGTTGCTCTTGGTCCCCCAGGCTGTGCTTGGTCCCCCAGGCTGTGCTTGGTCCCCCAGGCTGTGCTTGGTCCCCCAGGCTGTGCTTGGTCCCCTTGGTTGCTCTTGGTCCCCCAGGATATGTTTGGTCCCCCAGGCTGTGCTTGGTCCCCCTGGTTGCTCTTGGTGCCCCAGGCTGTGCTTGGTCCCCCAGGCTGTGCTTGGTCCCCAAGGCTGTGCTTGGTCCCCTTGGTTGCTCTTGGTCCCCCTGGCTGTGCTTGGTCCCCCTGGTTGCTCTTGGTCCCCCAGGCTGTGCTTGGTCCCCAAGGCTGTGCGTGGTCCCCCAGGCTGTGCTTGGTCCCCGATGCTGTGCTTGGTCCCCCCAGGCTGTGCTTGGTCCCCCTGGTTGCTCTTGGTCCCCCAGGCTGTGCTTGGTCCCCCAGGCTGTGCTTGGTCCCCCAGGCTGTGCTTGGTCCCCCTGGTTGCTCTTGGTCCCCCAGGCTGTGCTTGGGCCCCCCAGGCTGTGCTTCGTCCCCCAGGCTGTGCCTGGTCCCCCTGGTTGCTCTTGCTCCCCCAGGCTGT
This sequence comes from Lissotriton vulgaris, assembly GCF_964263255.1. Classification (NCBI taxonomy): domain Eukaryota; kingdom Metazoa; phylum Chordata; class Amphibia; order Caudata; family Salamandridae; genus Lissotriton; species Lissotriton vulgaris. Next base: position 71,061 of record NW_028247558.1, read on the forward strand.
GCTTGGTCCCCCAGGCTGTGCTTGGTCCCCCAGGCTGTGCTTGGTCCCCCTGGTTGCTCTTGGTCCCCCAGGCTGTGCTTGGTCCCCCAGGCTGTGCTTGGTCCCCCTGGTTGCTCTTGGTCCCCCAGGCTGTGCTTGATCCCCCAGGATGTGCTTGGTCCCCTTGGTTGCTCTTGGTCCCCCAGGATATGTTTGGTCCCCCAGGCTGTGCTTGGTCCCCCTGGTTGCTCTTGGTCCCCCAGGCTGTGCTTGGTCCCCCAGGCTGTGCTTGGTCCCCAAGGCTGTGCTTGGTCCCCTTGGTTGCTCTTGGTCCCCCTGGCTGTGCTTGGTCCCCCTGGTTGCTCTTGGTCCCCCAGGCTGTGCTTGGTCCCCAAGGCTGTGCGTGGTCCCCCAGGCTGTGCTTGGTCCCCGATGCTGTGCTTGGTCCCCCCAGGCTGTGCTTGGTCCCCCTGGTTGCTCTTGGTCCCCCAGGCTGTGCTTGGTCCCCCAGGCTGTGCTTGGTCCCCCAGGCTGTGCTTGGTCACCCAGGCTGTGCTTGGTCCCCCTGGTTGCTCTTGGTCCCCCAGGCTGTGCTTGGGCCCCCCAGGCTGTGCTTCGTCCCCCAGGCTGTGCTTGGTCCCCCTGGTTGCTCTTGCTCCCCCAGGCTGTGCTTGGTCCCCCAGGCTGTGCTTGGTCCCCCTGGTTGCTCTTGGTCCCCCAGGCTGTGCTTGGTCCCACAGGCTGTGCTTGGTCCCCTTGGTTGCTCTGGGTCCCCCAGGCTGTGCTTGGTCCCCCAGGCTGTGCTTGGTCCCCTTGGTTGCTCTTGGTCCCCCAGGCTGTGCTTGGTCCCCCTGGTTGCTCTTGGTCCCCAAGGCTGTGCTTGGTCCCCCTGGTTGCTCTTGGTCCCCCCAGGCTGTGCTTGGTCCCCCTGGTTGCTCTTGGTCCCCCAGGCTGTGCTTGGTCCCCCAGGCTGTGCTTGGTCCCCCTGGTTGCTCTTGGTCCCCCAGTCTGTGCTTGGTCCCCCAGGCTGTGCTTGGTCATCCAGGCTGTGCTTGGTCCCCCTGGTTGCTCTTGGTCCCCCAGGCTGTGCTTGGTCCCCCAGGCTGTGCTTGGTCCCCCTGGTTGCTCTTGGCCCCCCAGGCTGTGCTTGGTCCCCTTGGTTGCTCTTGGTCCCCCAGGCTGTGCTTGGTCCCCCAGGCTGTGCTTGGTCCCTAAAGCTGTGCTTGGTCCCCCAGGCTGTTCTTGGTCCCCCAGGCTGTGCTTGCTCCCCCAGGCTGTGCTTGGTCCCCCTGGCTGTGCTTGGTCCCCCAGGCTGTGCTTGGACCCCCTGGTTGGTCTTGGTCCCCCAGGCTGTGCTTGGTCCCCCTGGTTACTCTTGGTCCCCCAGGCTGTGCTTGGTCCCCCAGGCTGTGCTTGGTCCCCTTGGTTGCTCTTGGTCCCCCAGGCTGTGCTTGGTCCCCCTGGTTGCTCTTGGTCCCCCAGGCTGTGCTTGGTCCCCATGGTCGCTCTTGGTCCCCCAGGCTGTGCTTGGTCCCCCAGGTTGCTCTTGGTCCCCTGGGCTGTGCTTGGTCCCCTTGGTTGCTCTTGGTCCCCCAGGCTGTGCTTGGTCCCCCTGGTTGCTCTTGGTCCCCCAGGCTGTGCTTGGTCCCCCAGGCTGTGCTTGGTCCCCCAGGCTGTGCCTGGTCCCCCAGGCTGTGCTTGGTCCCCCTGGCTGTGCTTGGTCCCCCTGGTTGCTCTTGGTCCCCCAGGCTGTGCTTGGTCCCCAAGGCTGTGCGTGGTCCCCCAGGCTGTGCTTGGTCCCCGATGCTGTGCTTGGTCCCCCCAGGCTGTGCTTGGTCCCCCAGGCTGTGCTTGGTCCCCCAGGCTGTGCTTGGTCCCCCTGGTTGCTCTTGGTCCCCCAGGCTGTGCTTGGTCCCCCAGGCTGTGCTTGGTCCCCCTGGTTGCTCTTGGTCCCCCAGGCTGTGCTTGATCCCCCAGGATGTGCTTGGTCCCCCAGGCTGTGCTTGCCCCCCCTGGTTGCTCTTGCTCCCCCAGGCTGTGCTTGGTCCCCCAGGCTGTGCTTGGTCCCCCAGGCTGTGCTTGGTCCCCCTGGTTGCTCTTGGTCCCCCAGGCTGTGCTTGGTCCCCCAGGCTGTGCTTGGTCCCCCTGGTTGCTCTTGGTCCCCCAGGCTGTGCTTGGTCCCCCAGGCTGTGCTTGGTCCCCCAGGCTGTGCTTGGTCCCCATGGTTGCTCTTGGTCCCCCAGGCTGTGCTTGGTCCCACAGGCTGTGCTTGGTCCCCCTGGTTGCTCTTGGTCCCCCAGGCTGTGCTTGGTCCCCCAGGCTGTGCTTGGTCCCCCTGGTTGCTCTTGGTCCCCCAGGCTGTGCTTGATCTCCCAGGCTGTGCTTGGTCCCCCAGGCTGTGCTTGGTCCCCCTGGTTGCTCTTGGTCCCCCAGGCTGTGCTTGGTCCCCCAGGCAGTGCTTGGTCCCCCTGGTTGCTCTTGGTCCCCCAGGCTGTGCTTGGTCCCCCAGGCTGTGCTTGGTCCCCTTGGTTGCTCTTGGTCCCCCAGGCTGTGCTTGGTCCCCCTGGTTGCTCTTGGTCCCCCAGGCTGTGCTTGGTCCCCCTGGTTGCTCTTGGTCCCCCAGGCTGTGCTTGGTCCCCCTGGTTGCTCTTGGTCCCCCAGGCTTTGCTTGGTCCCCCAGGTTGTGCTTGGCCCCCTGGTTGCTCTTGGTCCCCCAGTCTGTGCTTGGTCCCCCAGGCTGTGCTTGGTCATCCAGGCTGTGCTTGGTCCCCCTGGTTGCTCTTGGTCCCCCAGGCTGTGCTTGGTCCCCCAGGCTGTGCTTGGTCCCCCAGGCTGTGCTTGGTCCCCCTGGTTGCTCTTGGTTCCCCAGGCTGTGCTTGGTCCCCTTGGTTGCTCTTGGTCCCCCAGGCTGTGCTTGGTCCCCCAGGCTGTGCTTGGTCCCTAAAGCTGTGCTTGGTCCCCCAGGCTGTGCTTGGTCCCCCAGGCTGTGCTTGCTCCCCCAGGCTGTGCTTGGTCCCCCTGGCTGTGCTTGGTCCCCCAGGCTGTGCTTGGACCCCCTGGTTGGTCTTGGTCCCCCAGGCTGTGCTTGGTCCCCCTGGTTACTCTTGGTCCCCCAGGCTGTGCTTGGTCCCCCAGGCTGTGCTTGGCCCCCCAGGCTGTGCTTGGTCCCCCTGGCTGTGCTTGGTCCCCCAGGCTGTGCGCGGACCCCCTGGTTGGTCTTGGTCCCCCAGGCTGTGCTTGGTCCCCCTGGTTACTCTTGGTCCCCCAGGCTGTGCTTGGTCCCCCAGGCTGTGCTTGGCCCCCCAGGTTGTGCTTGGTCCCCTTGGTTGCTCTTGGTCCCCCAGGCTGTGCTTGGTCCCCCAGGCTGTGCTTGGTCCCCCTGGTTGCTCTTGGTCCCCCAGGCTGTGCTTGGTCCCCTTGGTCGCTCTTGGTCCCCCAGGCTGTGCTTGGTCCCCCAGGCTGTGCTTGGTCCCCCTGGTTGCTCTTGGTCCCCTGGACTGTGCTTGGTCCCCTTGGTTGCTCTTGGTCCCCCAGGCTGTGCTTGGTCCCCCAGGCTGTGCTTGGTCCCCCTGGCTATGCTTGGTCCCCTTGTTTGCTCTTGGTCCTCCAGGCTGTGCTTGGTCCCCCTGATTGCTCTTGGTCCCCCAGGCGGTGCTTGGTCCCCTTGGTTGCTCTTGGTCCCTCAGGCTGTGCTTGGTCCCCCAGGCTGTGCTTGGTCCCCCAGGCTGTGCTTGGTCCCCCAGGCTGTGCTTGGTCCCCCTGGTTGCTCTTGGTCCCCCAGGCTGTGCTTGGTCCCCCAGGCTGTGCTTGGTCTCCCAGGCTGTGCTTGGTCCCACAGGCTGTGCTTGGTCCTCCTGGTTGCTCTTGGTCCCCCAGGCTGTGCTTGGTCCCCCTGGTTGCTCTTGGTCCCCCAGGCTGTGCTTGGTCCCCTTGGTTGCTCTTGGTCCCCCAGGATATGTTTGGTCCCCCAGGCTGTGCTTGGTCCCCCTGGTTGCTCTTGGTCCCCCAGGCTGTGCTTGGTCCCCCAGGCTGTGCTTGGTCCCCAAGGCTGTGCTTGGTCCCCTTGGTTGCTCTTGGTCCCCCTGGCTGTGCTTGGTCCCCCTGGTTTCTCTTGGTCCCCCAGGCTGTGCTTGGTCCCCAAGGCTGTGCGTGGTCCCCCAGGCTGTGCTTGGTCCCCGATGCTGTGCTTGGTCCCCCCAGGCTGTGCTTGGTCCCCCTGGTTGCTCTTGGTCCCCCAGGCTGTGCTTGGTCCCCCAGGCTGTGCTTGGTCCCCCAGGCTGTGCTTGGTCCCCCTGGTTGCTCTTGGTCCCCCAGGCTGTGCTTGGGCCCCCCAGGCTGTGCTTCGTCCCCCAGGCTGTGCTTGGTCCCCCTGGTTGCTCTTGCTCCCCCAGGCTGTGCTTGGTCCCCCAGGCTGTGCTTGGTCCCCCAGGCTGTGCTTGGTCCCCCTGGTTGCTCTTGGTCCCCCAGGCTGTGCTTGGTCCCCCAGGCTGTGCTTGGTCCCCCTGGTTGCTCTTGGTCCCCCAGGCTATGCTTGATCCCCCAGGATGTGCTTGGTCCCCTTGGTTGCTCTTGGTCCCCCAGGATATGTTTGGTCCCCCAGGCTGTGCTTGGTCCCCCTGGTTGCTCTTGGTCCCCCAGGCTGTGCTTGGTCCCCCAGGCTGTGCTTGGTCCCCAAGGCTGTGCTTGGTCCCCTTGGTTGCTCTTGGTCCCCCTGGCTGTGCTTGGTCCCCCTGGTTGCTCTTGGTCCCCCAGGCTGTGCTTGGTCCCCAAGGCTGTGCGTGGTCCCCCAGGCTGTGCTTGGTCCCCGATGCTGTGCTTGGTCCCCCCAGGCTGTGCTTGGTCCCCCTGGTTGCTCTTGGTCCCCCAGGCTGTGCTTGGTCCCCCAGGCTGTGCTTGGTCCCCCAGGCTGTGCTTGGTCCCCCAGGCTGTGCTTGGTCCCCTTGGTTGCTCTTGGTCCCCCAGGCTGTGCTTGGGCCCCCCAGGCTGTGCTTCGTCCCCCAGGCTGTGCTTGGTCCCCCTGGTTGCTCTTGCTCCCCCAGGCTGTGCTTGGTACCCCAGGCTGTGCTTGGTCCCCCAGGCTGTGCTTGGTCCCCCTGGTTGCTCTTGGTCCCCCAGGCTGTGCTTGGTCCCCCAGGCTGTGCTTGGTCCCCTTGGTTGCTCTTGGTCCCCCAGGCTGTGCTTGGTCCCCCAGGCTGTGCTTGGTCCCCTTGGTTGCTCTTGGTCCCCCAGGCTGTGCTTGGTCCCCCTGGTTGCTCTTGGTCCCCAAGGCTGTGCTTGGTCCCCCTGGTTGCTCTTGGTCCCCCAGGCTGTGCTTGGTCCCCCTGGTTGTTCTTGGTCCCCCAGGCTGTGCTTGGTCCCCCAGGCTGTGCTTGGTCCCCCTGGTTGTGCTTGGTCCCCCAGTCTGTGCTTGGTCCCCCAGGCTGTGCTTGGTCATCCAGGCTGTGCTTGGTCCCCCTGGTTGCTCTTGGTCCCCCAGGCTGTGCTTGGTCCCCCAGGCTGTGCTTGGTCCCCAAGGCTGTGCTTGGTCCCCCTGGTTGCTCTTGGCCCCCCAGGCTGTGCTTGGTCCCCTTGGTTGCTCTTGGTCCCCCAGGCTGTGCTTGGTCCCCCAGGCTGTGCTTGGTCCCTGAAGCTGTGCTTGGTCCCCCAGGCTGTTCTTGGTCCCCCAGGCTGTGCTTGCTCCCCCAGGCTGTGCTTGGTCCCCCTGGCTGTGCTTGGTCCCCCAGGCTGTGCTTGGACCCCCTGGTTGGTCTTGGTCCCCCAGGCTGTGCTTGGTCCCCCTGGTTACTCTTGGTCCCCCAGGCTGTGCTTGGTCCCCCAGGCTGTGCTTGGTCCCCTTGGTTGCTCTTGGTCCCCCAGGCTGTGCTTGGTCCCCCTGGTTGCTCTTGGTCCCCCAGGCTGTGCTTGGTCCCCATGGTCGCTCTTGGTCCCCCAGGCTGTGCTTGGTCCCCCAGGTTGCTCTTGGTCCCCTGGGCTGTGCTTGGTCCCCTTGGTTGCTCTTGGTCCCCCAGGCTGTGCTTGGTCCCCCTGGTTGCTCTTGGTCCCCCAGGCTGTGCTTGGTCCCCCAGGCTGTGCTTGGTCCCCCAGGCTGTGCTTGGTCCCCCAGGCTGTGCTTGGTCCCCCTGGCTGTGCTTGGTCCCCCTGGTTGCTCTTGGTCCCCCAGGCTGTGCTTGGTCCCCAAGGCTGTGCGTGGTCCCCCAGGCTGTGCTTGGTCCCCGATGCTGTGCTTGGTCCCCCCAGGCTGTGCTTGGTCCCCCAGGCTGTGCTTGGTCCCCCAGGCTGTGCTTGGTCCCCCTGGTTGCTCTTGGTCCCCCAGGCTGTGCTTGGGCCCCCCAGGCTGTGCTTGGTCCCCCAGGCTGTGCTTGGTCCCCCTGGTTGCTCTTGCTCCCCCAGGCTGTGCTTGGTCCCCCAGGCTGTGCTTGGTCCCCCAGGCTGTGCTTGGTCCCCCTTGTTGCTCTTGGTCCCCCAGGCTGTGCTTGGCCCCCCAGGCTGTGCTTGGTCCCCCTGGTTGCTCTTGGTCCCCCAGGCTGTGCTTGATCCCCCAGGATTTGCTTGGTCCCCCAGGCTGTGCTTGGTCCCCCAGGCTGTGCTTGGCCCCCCTGGTTGCTCTTGCTCCCCCAGGCTGTGCTTGGTCCCCCAGGCTGTGCTTGGTCCCCCAGGCTGTGCTTGGTCCCCCTGGTTGCTCTTGGTCCCCCAGGCTGTGCTTGGTCCCCTTGGTTGCTCTTGGCCCCCCAGGCTGTGCTTGGTCCCCCTGGTTGCTCTTGGTCCCCCAGGCTGTGCTTGGTCCCCCAGGCTGTGCTTGGTCCCCCAGGCTGTGCTTGGTCCCCATGGTTGCTCTTGGTCCCCCAGGCTGTGCTTGGTCCCACAGGCTGTGCTTGGTCCCCCTGGTTGCTCTTGGTCCCCCAGGCTGTGCTTGGTCCCCCAGGCTGTGCTTGGTCCCCCTGGTTGCTCTTGGTCCCCCAGGCTGTGCTTGATCTCCCAGGCTGTGCTTGGTCCCCCAGGCTGTGCTTGGTCCCCCTGGTTGCTCTTGGTCCCCCAGGCTGTGCTTGGTCCCCCAGGCAGTGCTTGGTCCCCCTGGTTGCTCTTGGTCCCCCAGGCTGTGCTTGGTCCCCCAGGCTGTGCTTGGTCCCCTTGGTTGCTCTTGGTCCCCCAGGCTGTGCTTGGTCCCCCTGGTTGCTCTTGGTCCCCCAGGCTGTGCTTGGTCCCCCTGGTTGCTCTTGGTCCCCCAGGCTGTGCTTGGTCCCCCTGGTTGCTCTTGGTCCCCCAGGCTTTGCTTGGTCCCCCAGGTTGTGCTTGGCCCCCTGGTTGCTCTTGGTCCCCCAGTCTGTGCTTGGTCCCCCAGGCTGTGCTTGGTCATCCAGGCTGTGCTTGGTCCCCCTGGTTGCTCTTGGCCCCCCAGGCTGTGCTTGGTCCCACAGGCTGTGCTTGGTCCCCCAGGCTGTGCTTGGTCCCCCTGGTTGCTCTTGGTCCCCCAGGCTGTGCTTGGTCCCCTTGGTTGCTCTTGGTCCCCCAGGCTGTGCTTGGTCCCCCAGGCTGTGCTTGGTCCCTAAAGCTGTGCTTGGTCCCCCAGGCTGTGCTTGGTCCCCCAGGCTGTGCTTGCTCCCCCCAGGCTGTGCTTGGTCCCCCTGGCTGTGCTTGGTCCCCCAGGCTGTGCTTGGACCCCCTGGTTGGTCTTGGTCCCCCAGGCTGTGCTTGGTCCCCCTGGTTACTCTTGGTCCCACAGGCTGTGCTTGGTCCCCCAGGCTGTGCTTGGCCCCCCAGGCTGTGCTTGGTCCCCTTGGTTGCTCTTGGTCCCCCAGGCTGTGCTTGGTCCCCCAGGCTGTGCTTGGTCCCCCTGGTTGCTCTTGGTCCCCCAGGCTGTGCTTGGTCCCCATGGTCGCTCTTGGTCCCCCAGGCTGTGCTTGGTCCCCCAGGTTGCTCTTGGTCCCCTGGGCTGTGCTTGGTCCCCTTGGTTGCTCTTGGTCCCCCAGGCTGTGCTTGGTCCCCCAGGCTGTGCTTGTTCCCCCTGGCTATGCTTGGTCCCCTTGTTTGCTCTTGGTCCTCCAGGCTGTGCTTGGTCCCCCAGGCTGTGCTTGGTCCCCCTGGTTGCTCTTGGTCCCCCAGGCGGTGCTTGGTCCCCTTGGTTGCTCTTGGTCCCTCAGGCTGTGCTTGGTCCCCCAGGCTGTGCTTGGTCCCCCTGGCTGTGCTTGGTCCCCCTGGTTGCTCTTGGTCATCCAGGCTGTGCTTGGTCCCCCAGGCTGTGCTTGGTCCCCCAGGCTGTGCTTGGTCCCCCAGGCTGTGCTTGGTCCCCCTGGTTGCTCTTGGTCCCCCAGGCTGTGCTTGGTCCCCCAGGCTGTGCTTGGTCCCCCTGGTTGCTCTTGGTCCCCAAGGCTGTGCTTGGTCCCCCTGGTTGCTCTTGGTCCCCCAGGCTGTGCTTGGTCCCCCTGGTTGCTCTTGGTCCCCCAGGCTGTGCTTGGTCCCCCAGGCTGTGCTTGGTCACCCAGGCTGTGCTTGGTCCCCCTGGTTGCTCTTGGTCCCCCAGGCTGTGCTTGGTCCCCCTGGTTGCTCTTGGTTCCCCAGGCTGTGCTTGGTCCCCCAGGCTGTGCTTGGTCCCCCTGGTTGCTCTTGGTCCCCCAGGCTGTGCTTGGTCCCCCAGGCTGTGCTTGGTCCCCCTGGTTGCTCTTGGTCCCCCAGGCTGTGCTTGGTCCCCCAGGCTGTGCTTGGTCCCCCAGGCTGTGCTTGGTCTCCAGGCTGTGCTTGGTCCCCCAGGCTGTGCTTGGCCCCCTGGTTGCTCTTGGTCCCCCAGGCTGTGCTTGGTCCCCCAGGCTGTGCTTGGTCCCCCTGGTTGCTCTTGGTCCCCCAGGCTGTGCTTGGTCCCCCAGGCTGTGCTTGGTCCCCTTGGTTGCTCTTGGTCCCCCAGGCTGTGCTTGGTCCCCCTGGTTGCTCTTGGTCCCCCAGGCTGTGCTTGGTCCCCCTGGTTGCTCTTGGTCCCCCAGGCTGTGCTTGGTCCCCCTGGTTGCTCTTGGTCCCCCAGGCTGTGCTTGGTCCCCCAGGCTGTGCTTGGTCCCCCTGGTTGCTCTTGGTCCCCCAGGCTGTGCTTGGTCCCCCAGGCTGTGCTTGGTCATCCAGGCTGTGCTTGGTCCCCCTGGTTGCTCTTGGTCCCCCAGGCTGTGCTTGGTCCCCCAGGCTGTGCTTGGTCCCCCAGGCTGTGCTTGGTCCCCCTGGTTGCTCTTGGTCCCCCAGGCTGTGCTTGGTCCCCTTGGTTGCTCTTGGTCCCCCAGGCTGTGCTTGGTCCCCCGGGCTGTGCTTGGTCCCTCAAGCTGTGCTTGGTCCCCCAGGCTGTGCTTGGTCCCCCAGGCTGTGCTTGCTCCCCCAGGCTGTGCTTGGTCCCCCAGGCTGTGCTTGGACCCCCTGGTTGGTCTTGGTCCCCCAGGCTGTGCTTGGTCCCCCTGGTTACTCTTGGTCCCCCAGGCTGTGCTTGGTCCCCTTGGTTGCTCTTGGTCCCCCAGGCTGTGCTTGGTCCCCCAGGCTGTGCTTGGTCCCCCTGGCTGTACTTTGTCCCCCAGGCTGTGCTTGGTCCCCCTGGTTGCTCTTGGTCCCCCCAGGCTGTGCTTGGTCCCCCAGGCTGTGCTTGGTCCCCCTGGTTGCTCTTGGTCCCCCAGGCTGTGCTTGGTCCCCCAGGCTGTGCTTGGTGCCCCAGGCTGTGCTTGGTCCCCCAGGCTGTGCTTGGTCCCCCAGGCTGTGCTTGGTCCCCCAGGCTGTGCTTGGTCCCCCAGGATGTGCTTGGTCCCCCTGGTTGCTCTTGGTCCCCCAGGTTGTGCTTGGTCCCCCAGGCTGTGCTTGGTCCCCCAGGCTGTGCTTGGTCCCCCTGGTTGCTCTTGGTCCCCCAGGCTGTGCTTGGTCCCCCAGGCTTTGCTTGGTCCCCCTGGCTGTGCTTGGTCCCCCTGGTTGCTCTTGGTCCCCCAGGCTGTGCTTGGTCCCCAAGGCTGTGCTTGGTCCCCCTGGTTGCTCTTGGTCCCCCAGGCTGTGCTTGATCCCCCAGGATGTGCTTGGTCCCCCAGGCTGTGCTTGGTCCCCCAGGCTGTGCTTGGTCCCCTTTGTTGCTCTTGGTCCCCCAGGCTGTGCTTGGTCCCCCAGGCTGTGCTTGGTGCCCCTGGTTGCTCTTGGTCCCCCAGGGTGTGCTTGGTCCCCCAGGCTGTGCTTGGTCCCCCCAGGCTGTGCTTGGTCCCCCAGGCTGTGCTTGGTCCCCCTGGTTGCTCTTGGTCCCCCAGGCTGTGCTTGGTCCCCCAGGCTGTGCTTGGTGCCCCAGGCTGTGCTTGGTCCCCCAGGCTGTGCTTGGTCCCCCAGGCTGTGCTTGGTCCCCCAGGCTGTGCTTGGTCCCCCAGGATGTGCTTGGTCCCCCTGGTTGCTCTTGGTCCCCCAGGCTGTGCTTGGTCCCCCAGGCTGTGCTTGGTCCCCCAGGCTGTGCTTGGTCCCCCTGGTTGCTCTTGGTCCCCCAGGCTGTGCTTGGTCCCCCAGGCTTTGCTTGGTCCCCCTGGCTGTGCTTGGTCCCCCTGGTTGCTCTTGGTCCCCCAGGCTGTGCTTGGTCCCCAAGGCTGTGCTTGGTCCCCCTGGTTGCTCTTGGTCCCCCAGGCTGTGCTTGATCCCCCAGGATGTGCTTGGTCCCCCAGGCTGTGCTTGGTCCCCCAGGCTGTGCTTGGTCCCCTTGGTTGCTCTTGGTCCCCCAGGCTGTGCTTGGTCCCCCAGGCTGTGCTTGGTGCCCCAGGCTGTGCTTGGTCCCCCAGGATGTGCTTGGTCCCCCAGGCTGTGCTTGGTCCCCCAGGATGTGCTTGGTCCCCCTGGTTGCTCTTGGTCCCCCAGGCTGTGCTTGGTCCCCCAGGCTGTGCTTGGTCCCCCAGGCTGTGCTTGGTCCCCCAGGCTGTGCTTGGTCCCCGAGGATGTGCTTGGTCCCCCTGGTTGCTCTTGGTCCCCCAGGCTGTGCTTGGTCCCCCAGGCTGTGCTTGGTCCCCCAGGCTGTGCTTGGTCCCCCTGGTTGCTCTTGGTCCCCCAGGCTGTGCTTGGTCCCCCAGGCTTTGCTTGGCCCCCCTGGCTGTGCTTGGTCCCCCTGGTTGCTCTTGGTCCCCCAGGCTGTGCTTGGTCCCCAAGGCTGTGCTTGGTCCCCCAGGCTTTGCTTGGTCCCCCTGGCTGTGCTTGGTCCCCCTGGTTGCTCTTGGTCCCCCAGGCCGTGCTTGGTCCCCAAGGCTGTGCTTGGTCCCCCTGGTTGCTCTTGGTCCCCCAGGCTGTGCTTGGTCCCCCAGGCTGTGCTTGGTGCCCCAGGCTGTGCTTGGTCCCCCAGGCTGTGCTTGGTCCCCCAGGCTGTGCTTGGTCCCCCAGGCTGTGCTTGGTCCCCCAGGCTGTGCTTGGTCCCCCAGGATGTGCTTGGTCCCCCTGGTTGCTCTTGGTCCCCCAGGCTGTGCTTGGTCCCCCAGGCTGTGCTTGGTCCCCCAGGCTGTGCTTGGTCCCCCTGGTTGCTCTTGGTCCCCCAGGCTGTGCTTGGTCCCCCAGGCTTTGCTTGGTCCCCCTGGCTGTGCTTGGTCCCCCTGGTTGCTCCTGGTCCCCCAGGCTGTGCTTGGTCCCCAAGGCTGTGCTTGGTCCCCCTGGTTGCTCTTGGTCCCCCAGGCTGTGCATGTTCCCCCTGGATGTGCTTGGTCCCCGAGGCTGTGCTTGGTCCCCCAGGCTGTGCTTGGTCCCCTTGGTTGCTCTTGGTCCCCCAGGCTGTGCTTGGTCCCCCAGGCTGTGCTTGGTGCCCCAGGCTGTGCTTGGTCCCCCAGGCTGTGCTTGGTCCCCCAGGCTGTGCTTGGTCCCCCAGGATGTGCTTGGTCCCCTTGGTTGCTCTTGGTCCCCCAGGCTGTGCTTGGTCCCCCAGGCTGTGCTTGGTCCCCCAGGCTGTGCTTGGTCCCCCAGGCTGTGCTTGGTCCCCCAGGATGTGCTTGGTCCCCCTGGTTGCTCTTGGTCCCCCAGGCTGTGCTTGGTCCCCCAGGCTGTGCTTGGTCCCCCAGGCTGTGCTTGGTCCCCCTGGTTGCTCTTGGTCCCCCAGGCTGTGCTTGCTCCCCCAGGCTTTGCTTGGTCCCCCTGGCTGTGCTTGGTCCCCCTGGTTGCTCTTGGTCCCCCAGGCTGTGCTTGGTCCCCAAGGCTGTGCTTGGTCCCCCTGGTTGCTCTTGGTCCCCCAGGCTGTGCTTGATCCCCCAGGATGTGCTTGGTCCCCCAGGCTGTGCTTGGTCCCCCAGTATGTGCTTGGTTGCTCTTGGTCCCCCAGGCTGTGCTTGGTCCCTCAGGCTGTGCTTGGTCCCCCTGGTTGCTCTTGGTCCCCCAGGCTGTGCTTGGTCCCCCAGGCTGTGCCTGGTCCCCCTGGTTGCTCTTGCTCGCCCAGGCTGTGCTTGGTCCCCCAGGCTGTGCTTGGTCCCCCAGGCTGTGTTGATCCCCCTGGTTGCTCTTGGTCCCCCAGGCTGTGCTTGGTCCCCTTGTTTGCTCTTGGTCCTCCAGGCTGTGCTTGGTCCCCCAGGCTGTGCTTGGTCCCCCTGGTTGCTCTTGGTCCCCCAGGCGGTGCTTGGTCCCCTTGGTTGCTCTTGGTCCCCCAGTCTGTGCTTGGTCCCCCAGGCTGTGCTTGGTCCCCCTGACTGTGCTTGGTCCCCCTGGTTGCTCTTGGTCCCCCAGGCTGTGCTTGGTCCCCCAGGCTGTGCTTGTTCCCCCAGGCTGTGCTTGGTCCCCCTGGTTGCTCTTGGTCCCCCAGGCTGTGCTTGGTCCCCCAGGCTGTGCTTGGTCCCCCTGGTTGCTCTTGGTCCCCCAGGCTGTGCTTGGTCCCCCTGGTTGCTCTTGGTCCCCCAGGCTGTGCTTGGTCCCCCTGGTTGCTCTTGGTCCCCCAGGCTGTGTTTGGTCCCCCAGGCTGTGCTTGGTCCCCCAGGCTGTGCTTGGTCCCCCTGGTTGCTCTTGGTCCCCCAGGCTGTGCTTGGTCCCCCTGGTTGCTCTTGGTCCCCCAGGCTGTGCTTGGTCCCCCAGGCTGTGCTTGGTCCCCCTGGTTGCTCTTGGTCCCCCAGGCTGTGCTTGGTCCCCCAGGCTGTGCTTGGTCCCCCTGGTTGCTCTTGGTCCCCCAGGCTGTGCTTGGTCCCCCTGGTTGCTCTTGGTCCCCCAGGCTGTGCTTGGTCCCCCTGGTTGCTCTTGGTCCCCCAGGCTGTGTTTGGTCCCCCAGGCTGTGCTTGGTCACCCAGGCTGTGCTTGGTCCCCCTGGTTGCTCTTGGTCCCCCAGGCTGTGCTTGGTCCCCCTGGTTGCTCTTGGTCCCCCAGGCTGTGCTTGGTCCCCCAGGCTGTGCTTGGTCCCCCTGGTTGCTCTTGGTCCCCCAGGCTGTGCTTGGTCCCCCAGGCTGTGCTTGGTCCCCCTGGTTGCTTCTGGTCCCCCAGGCTGTGCTTGGTCCCCCAGGCTGTGCTTGGTCCCCCAGGCTGTGCTTGGTCCCCCAGGCTGTTCTTGGTCCCCCTGGTTGCTCTTGGTCCCCCAGGCTGTGCTTGGTCTCCCAGGCTGTGCTTGGTCCCCCAGGCTGTTCTTGGCCCCCTGGTTGCTCTTGGTCCCCCAGGCTGTGCTTGGTCCCCCTGGTTGCTCTTGGTCCCCCGGGCTGTGCTTGGTCCCCCAGGCTGTGCTTGGTCCCCTTGGTTGCTCTTGGTCCCCCAGGCTGTGCTTGGTCCCCCTGGTTGCTCTTGGTCCCCCAGGCTGTGCTTGGTCCCCCTGGTTTCTCTTGGTCCCCCAGGCTGTGCTTGGTCCCCCTGGTTGCTCTTGGTCCCCCAGGCTGTGCTTGGTCCGCCAGGCTGTGCTTGGTCCCCCTGGTTCCTCTTGGTCCCCCAGGCTGTGCTTGGTCATCCAGGCTGTGCTTGGTCCCCCTGGTTGCTCTTGGTCCCCCAGGCTGTGCTTGGTCCCCCAGGCTGTGCTTGGTCCCCCAGGCTGTGCTTGGTCCCCCTGGTTGCTCTTGGTCCCCCAGGCTGTGCTTGGTCCCCTTGGTTGCTCTTGGTCCCCCAGGCTGTGCTTTGTCCCCCAGGCTGTGCTTGGTCCCTCAAGCTGTGCTTGGTCCCCCAGGCTGTGCTTGGTCCCCCGGGCTGTGCTTGCTCCCCCAGGCTGTGCTTGGTCCCCCTGGCTGTGCTTGGTCCCCCAGGCTGTGCTTGGACCCCCTGGTTGGTCTTGGTCCCCCAGGCTGTGCTTGGTCCCCCTGGTTACTCTTGGTCCCCGAGGCTGTGCTTGGTCCCCTTGGTTGCTCTTGGTCCCCCAGGCTGTGCTTGGTCCCCCAGGCTGTGCTTGGTCCCCCTGGCTGTGCTTGGTCCCCCAGGCTGTGCTTGGTCCCCCTGGTTGCTCTTGGTCCCCCAGGCTGTGCTTGGTCCCCCAGGCTGTGCTTGGTCCCCCCAGGCTGTGCTTGGTCCCCCAGGCTGTGCTTGGTCCCCCAGGCTGTGCTTGGTCCCCCTGGTTGCTCTTGGTCCCCCAGGCTGTGATTGGTCCCCCAGGCTGTGCTTGGTCCCCCAGGCTGTGCTTGGTCCCCCAGGCTCTGCTTGTTCCCCCAGGCTGTGCTTGGTCCCCCTGGTTGCTCTTGGTCCCCCAGGCTGTGCTTGGTCCCCCAGGCTGTGCTTGGTCCCCCTGGTTGCTCTTGGTCCCCCAGGCTGTGCTTGATCCCCCAGGATGTGCTTGGTCCCCCAGGCTGTGCTTGGTCCCCTTGGTTGCTCTTGGTCCCCCAGGCTGTGCTTGGTCCCTCAGGCTGTGCTTGGTCCCCCTGGTTGCTCTTGGTCCCCCAGGCTGTGCTTGGTCCCCCTGGTTGCTCTTGGTCCCCCAGGCTGTGCTTGGTCCCCCAGGCTGTGCTTGGTCCCCCAGGCTGTGCTTGGTCCCCCTGGTTGCTCTTGGTCCCCCAGGCTGTGCTTGGTCCCCCTGGTTGCTCTTGGTCCCCCAGGCTGTGCTTGGTCCCCTTGTTTGCTCTTGGTCCTCCAGGCTGTGCTTGGTCCCCCAGGCTGTGCTTGGTCCCCCTGGTTGCTCTTGGTCCCCCAGGCGGTGCTTGGTCCCCTTGGTTGCTCTTGGTCCCCCAGGCTGTGCTTGGTCCCCCAGGCTGTGCTTGGTCCCCCTGGCTGTGCTTGGTCCCCGTGGTTGCTCTTGGTCCCCCAGGCTGTGCTTGGTCCCCCAGGCTGTGCTTGTTCCCCCAGGCTGTGCTTGGTCCCCCTGGTTGCTCTTGGTCCCCCAGGCTGTGCTTGGTCCCCCAGGCTGTGCTTGGTCCCCCTGGTTGCTCTTGGTCCCCCAGGCTGTGCTTGGTCCCCATGGTTGCTCTTGGTCCCCAAGGCTGTGCTTGGTCCCCCTGGTTGCTCTTGGTCCCCCAGGCTGTGTTTGGTCCCCCAGGCTGTGCTTGGTCCCCCAGGCTGTGCGTGGTCCCCCTGGTTGCTCTTGGTCCCCCAGGCTGTGCTTGGTCCCCCTGGTTGCTCTTGGTCCCCCAGGCTGTGCTTGGTCCCCCAGGCTGTGCTTGGTCCCCCTGGTTGCTCTTGGTCCCCCAGGCTGTGCTTGGTCCCCCAGGCTGTGCTTGGTCCCCCTGGTTGCTCGTGGTCCCCCAGGCTGTGTTTGGTCCCCCCGGCTGTGCTTGGTCCCCCTGGTTGCTCTTGGTCCCCCAGGCGGCTGTGCTTGGTCCCCCAGGCTGTGCTTGGTCCCCCAGGCTGTGCTTGGTCCCCCAGGCTGTGCTTGGTCCCCCTGGTTGCTCTTGGTCCCCCAGGCTGTGCTTGGTCTCCCAGGCTGTGCTTGGTCCCCCAGGCTGTGCTTGGTCCCCCTGGTTGCTCTTGGTCCCCCAGGCTGTGCTTGGTCCCCCAGGCTGTGCTTGGTCCCCCTGGTTTCTCTTGGTCCCCCAGGCTGTGCTTGGTCCCCCTGGTTGCTCTTGGTCCCCCAGGCTGTGCATGGTCCCCCAGGCTGTGCTTGGTCCCCCTGGTTGCTCTTGGTCCCCCAGGCTGTGCTTGGTCCCCCAGGCTGTGCTTGGTCATCCAGGCTGTGCTTGGTCCCCCTGGTTGCTCTTGGTCCCCCAGGCTGTGCTTGGTCCCCCAGGCTGTGCTTGGTCCCCCTGGTTGCTCTTGGTCCCCCAGGCTGTGCTTGGTCCCCTTGGTTGCTCTTGGTCCCCCAGGCTGTGCTTGGTCCCCCAGGCTGTGCTTGGTCCCTCAAGCTCCTTGGTCCCCCAGGCTGTGCTTGGTCCCCCAGGCTGTGCTTGGTCCCCCAGGCTGTGTTTGGTCCCCCAGGCTGTGCTTGGTCCCCGTGGTTGCTCTTGGTCCCCCAGGCTGTGCTTGGTCCCCCAGGCTGTGCTTGTTCCCCCAGGCTGTGCTTGGTCCCCCTGGTTGCTCTTGGTCCCCCAGGCTGTGCTTGGTCCCCCAGGCTGTGCTTGGTCCCCCTGGTTGCTCTTGGTCCCCCAGGCTGTGCTTGGTCCCCCTGGTTGCTCTTGGTCCCCCAGGCTGTGCTTGGTCCCCCTGGTTGCTCTTGGTCCCCCAGGCTGTGTTTGGTCCCCCAGGCTGTGCTTGGTCCCCCAGGCTGTGCGTGGTCCCCCTGGTTGCTCTTGGTCCCCCAGGCTGTGCTTGGTCCCCCTGGTTGCTCTTGGTCCCCCAGGCTGTGCTTGGTCCCCCAGGCTGTGCTTGGTCCCCCTGGTTGCTCTTGGTCCCCCAGGCTGTGCTTGGTCCCCCAGGCTGTGCTTGGTCCCCCTGGTTGCTCGTGGTCCCCCAGGCTGTGTTTGGTCCCCCCGGCTGTGCTTGGTCCCCCTGGTTGCTCTTGGTCCCCCAGGCGGCTGTGCTTGGTCCCCCAGGCTGTGCTTGGTCCCCCAGGCTGTGCTTGGTCCCCCAGGCTGTGCTTGGTCCCCCTGGTTGCTCTTGGTCCCCCAGGCTGTGCTTGGTCTCCCAGGCTGTGCTTGGTCCCCCAGGCTGTGCTTGGTCCCCCTGGTTGCTCTTGGTCCCCCAGGCTGTGCTTGGTCCCCCAGGCTGTGCTTGGTCCCCCTGGTTGCTCTTGGTCCCCAGGCTGTGCTTGGTCCCCCTGGTTGCTCTTGGTCCCCCAGGCTGTGCATGGTCCCCCAGGCTGTGCTTGGTCCCCCTGGTTGCTCTTGGTCCCCCAGGCTGTGCTTGGCCCCCAGGCTGTGCTTGGTCATCCAGGCTGTGCTTGGTCCCCCTGGTTGCTCTTGGTCCCCCAGGCTGTGCTTGGTCCCCCAGGCTGTGCTTGGTCCCCCTGGTTGCTCTTGGTCCCCCAGGCTGTGCTTGGTCCCCTTGGTTGCTCTTGGTCCCCCAGGCTGTGCTTGGTCCCCCAGGCTGTGCTTGGTCCCTCAAGCTCCTTGGTCCCCCAGGCTGTGCTTGGTCCCCCAGGCTGTGCTTGGTCCCCCAGGCTGTGTTTGGTCCCCCAGGCTGTGCTTGGTCCCCCAGGCTGTGCTTGGTCCCCCTGGTTGCTCTTGGTCCCCCAGGCTGTGCTTGGTCCCCCTGGTTGCTCTTGGTCCCCCAGGCTGTGCTTGGTCCCCCAGGCTGTGCTTGGTCCCCCTGGTTGCTCTTGGTCCCCCAGGCTGTGCTTGGTCCCCCAGGCTGTGCTTGGTCCCCCTGGTTGCTCTTGGTCCCCCAGGCTGTGCTTGGTCCCCCTGGTTGCTCTTGCTCCCTCAGGCTGTGCTTGGTCCCCCTGGTTGCTCTTGGTCCCCCAGGCTGTGTTTGGTCCCCCAGGCTGTGCTTGGTCACCCAGGCTGTGCTTGGTCCCCCTGGTTGCTCTTGGTCCCCCAGGCTGTGCTTGGTCCCCCTGGTTGCTCTTGGTCCCCCAGGCTGTGCTTGGTCCCCCAGGCTGTGCTTGGTCCCCCAGGCTGTGCTTGGTCCCCCTGGTTGCTCTTGGTCCCCCAGGCTGTGCTTGGTCCCCCAGGCTGTGCTTGGTCCCCCTGGTTGCTTTTGGTCCCCCAGGCTGTGCTTGGTCCCCCAGGCTGTGCTTGGTCCCCCAGGCTGTGCTTGGTCCCCCAGGCTGTTCTTGGTCCCCCTGGTTGCTCTTGGTCCCCCAGGCTGTGCTTGGTCTCCCAGACTGTGCTTGGTCCCCCAGGCTGTTCTTGGCCCCCTGGTTGCTCTTGGTCCCCCAGGCTGTGCTTGGTCCCCCTGGTTGCTCTTGGTCCCCCAGGCTGTGCTTGGTCCCCCAGGCTGTGCTTGGTCCCCTTGGTTGCTCTTGGTCCCCCAGGCTGTGCTTGGTCCCCCTGGTTGCTCTTGGTCCCCCAGGCTGTGCTTGGTCCTTCTGGTTTCTCTTGGTCCCCCAGGCTGTGCTTGGTCCCCCTGGTTGCTCTTGGTCCCCCAGGCTGTGCTTGGTCCCCCAGGCTGTGCTTGGTCTCCCAGGCTGTGCTTGGTCCCCCAGGCTGTGCTTGGTCCCCATGGTTGCTCTTGGTCCCCCAGGCTGTGCTTGTTCCCCCTGGTTGCTCTTGGTCCCCCAGGCTGTGCTTGGTCCCCCTGGTTGCTCTTGGTCCCCCAGGCTGTGCTTGGTCCCCCAGGCTGTGCTTGGTCCCCCTGGTTGCTCTTGGTCCCCCAGGCTGTGCTTGGTCCCCCAGGCTGTGCTTGGTCCCCCTGGTTGCTCGTGGTCCCCCAGGCTGTGTTTGGTCCCCCCGGCTGTGCTTGGTCCCCCTGGTTGCTCTTGGTCCCCCAGGCGGCTGTGCTTGGTCCCCCAGGCTGTGCTTGGTCCCCCAGGCTGTGCTTGGTCCCCCAGGCTGTGCTTGGTCCCCCTGGTTGCTCTTGGTCCCCCAGGCTGTGCTTGGTCTCCCAGGCTGTGCTTGGTCCCCCAGGCTGTGCTTGGTCCCCCTGGTTGCTCTTGGTCCCCCAGGCTGTGCTTGGTCCCCCAGGCTGTGCTTGGTCCCCCTGGTTGCTCTTGGTCCCCCAGGCTGTGCTTGGTCCCCCTGGTTGCTCTTGGTCCCCCAGGCTGTGCATGGTCCCCCAGGCTGTGCTTGGTCCCCCTGGTTGCTCTTGGTCCCCCAGGCTGTGCTTGGTCCCCCAGGCTGTGCTTGGTCCCCCTGGTTGCTCTTGGTCCCCCAGGCTGTGCTTGGTCCCCCAGGCTGTGCTTGGTCCCCCTGGTTGCTCTTGGTCCCCCAGGCTGTGCTTGGTCCCCTTGGTTGCTCTTGGTCCCCCAGGCTGTGCTTGGTCCCCCAGGCTGTGCTTGGTCCCTCAAGCTCCTTGGTCCCCCAGGCTGTGCTTGGTCCCCCAGGCTGTGCTTGGTCCCCCAGGCTGTGTTTGGTCCCCCAGGCTGTGCTTGGTCCCCCAGGCTGTGCTTGGTCCCCCTGGTTGCTCTTGGTCCCCCAGGCTGTGCTTGGTCCCCCTGGTTGCTCTTGGTCCCCCAGGCTGTGCTTGGTCCCCCAGGCTGTGCTTGGTCCCCCTGGTTGCTCTTGGTCCCCCAGGCTGTGCTTGGTCCCCCAGGCTGTGCTTGGTCCCCCTGGTTGCTCTTGGTCCCCCAGGCTGTGCTTGGTCCCCCTGGTTGCTCTTGCTCCCTCAGGCTGTGCTTGGTCCCCCTGGTTGCTCTTGGTCCCCCAGGCTGTGTTTGGTCCCCCAGGCTGTGCTTGGTCACCCAGGCTGTGCTTGGTCCCCCTGGTTGCTCTTGGTCCCCCAGGCTGTGCTTGGTCCCCCTGGTTGCTCTTGGTCCCCCAGGCTGTGCTTGGTCCCCCAGGCTGTGCTTGGTCCCCCAGGCTGTGCTTGGTCCCCCTGGTTGCTCTTGGTCCCCCAGGCTGTGCTTGGTCCCCCAGGCTGTGCTTGGTCCCCCTGGTTGCTTCTGGTCCCCCAGGCTGTGCTTGGTCCCCCAGGCTGTGCTTGGTCCCCCAGGCTGTGCTTGGTCCCCCAGGCTGTTCTTGGTCCCCCTGGTTGCTCTTGGTCCCCCAGGCTGTGCTTGGTCTCCCAGACTGTGCTTGGTCCCCCAGGCTGTTCTTGGCCCCCTGGTTGCTCTTGGTCCCCCAGGCTGTGCTTGGTCCCCCTGGTTGCTCTTGGTCCCCCAGGCTGTGCTTGGTCCCCCAGGCTGTGCTTGGTCCCCTTGGTTGCTCTTGGTCCCCCAGGCTGTGCTTGGTCCCCCTGGTTGCTCTTGGTCCCCCAGGCTGTGCTTGGTCCTTCTGGTTTCTCTTGGTCCCCCAGGCTGTGCTTGGTCCCCCTGGTTGCTCTTGGTCCCCCAGGCTGTGCTTGGTCCCCCAGGCTGTGCTTGGTCCCCCTGGTTGCTCTTGGTCCCCCAGGCTGTGCTTGGTCCCCCAGGCTGTGCTTGGTCATCCAGGCTGTGCTTGGTCCCCCTGGTTGCTCTTGGTCCCCCAGGCTGTGCTTGGTCCCCCAGGCTGTGCTTGGTCCCCCTGGTTGCTCTTGGTCCCCCAGGCTGTGCTTGGTCCCCTTGGTTGCTCTTGGTCCCCCAGGCTGTGCTTGGTCCCCCAGGCTGTGCTTGGTCCCTCAAGCTGTGCTTGGTCCCCCAGGCTGTGCTTGGTCCCCCGGGCTGTGCTTGCTCCCCCAGGCTGTGCTTGGTCCCCCTGGCTGTGCTTGGTCCCCCAGGCTGTGCTTGGACCCCCTGGTTGGTCTTGGTCCCCCAGGCTGTGCTTGGTCCCCCTGGTTACTCTTGGTCCCCCAGGCTGTGCTTGGTCCCCTTGGTTGCTCTTGGTCCCCCAGGCTGTGCTTGGTCCCCCAGGCTGTGCTTGGTCCCGCTGGCTGTGCTTGGTCCCCCAGGCTGTGCTTGGTCCCCCTGGTTGCTCTTGGTCCCCCAGGCTGTGCTTGGTCCCCCAGGCTGTGCTTGGTCCCCCCAGGCTGTGCTTGGTCCCCCAGGCTGTGCTTGGTCCCCCAGGCTGTGCTTGGTCCCCCTGGTTGCTCTTGGTCCCCCAGGCTGTGCTTGGTCCCCCAGGCTGTGCTTGTTCCCCCAGGCTGTGCTTGGTCCCCCTGGTTGCTCTTGGTCCCCCAGGCTGTGCTTGGTCCCCCTGGTTGCTCTTGGTCCCCCAGGCTGTGCTTGATCCCCCAGGATGTGCTTGGTCCCCCAGGCTGTGCTTGGTCCCCCAGGCTGTGCTTGGTCCCCTTGGTTGCTCTTGGTCCCCCAGGCTGTGCTTGGTCCCTCAGGCTGTGCTTGGTCCCCCTGGTTGCTCTTGGTCCCCCAGGCTGTGCTTGGTCCCCCTGGTTGCTCTTGGTCCCCCAGGATGTGCTTGGTCCCCCAGGCTGTGCGTGGTCCCCCAGGCTGTGCTTGGTCCACCTGGTTGCTCTTGCTCCCCCAGGCTGTGCTTGGTCCCCCAGGCTGTGCTTGGTCCCCCAGGCTGTGCTTGGTCCCCCTGGTTGCTCTTGGTCCCCCAGGCTGTGCTTGGTCCCACTGGTTGCTCTTGGTCCCCCAGGCTGTGCTTGGTCCCCTTGTTTGCTCTTGGTCCTCCAGGCTGTGCTTGGTCCCCCAGGCTGTGCTTGGTCCCCCAGGCTGTGCTTGTTCCCCCAGGCTGTGCTTGGTCCCCCTGGTTGCTCTTGGTCCCCCAGGCTGTGCTTGGTCCCCCTGGTTGCTCTTGGTCCCCCAGGCTGTGCTTGATCCCCCAGGATGTGCTTGGTCCCCCAGGCTGTGCTTGGTCCCCCAGGCTGTGCTTGGTCCCCTTGGTTGCTCTTGGTCCCCCAGGCTGTGCTTGGTCCCTCAGGCTGTGCTTGGTCCCCCTGGTTGCTCTTGGTCCCCCAGGCTGTGCTTGGTCCCCCTGGTTGCTCTTGGTCCCCCAGGATGTGCTTGGTCCCCCAGGCTGTGCGTGGTCCCCCAGGCTGTGCTTGGTCCACCTGGTTGCTCTTGCTCCCCCAGGCTGTGCTTGGTCCCCCAGGCTGTGCTTGGTCCCCCAGGCTGTGCTTGGTCCCCCTGGTTGCTCTTGGTCCCCCAGGCTGTGCTTGGTCCCCCTGGTTGCTCTTGGTCCCCCAGGCTGTGCTTGGTCCCCCAGGCTGTGCTTGGTCCCCCTGGTTGCTCGTGGTCCCCCAGGCTGTGTTTGGTCCCCCCAGCTGTGCTTGGTCCCCCTGGTTGCTCTTGGTCCCCCAGGCGGCTGTGCTTGGTCCCCCAGGCTGTGCTTGGTCCCCCAGGCTGTGCTTGGTCCCCCTGGTTGCTCTTGGTCCCCCAGGCTGTGCTTGGTCTCCCAGGCTGTGCTTGGTCCCCCAGGCTGTGCTTTGTCCCCCTGGTTGCTCTTGGTCCCCCAGGCTGTGCTTGGTCCCCCAGGCTGTGCTTGGTCCCCCTGGTTGCTCTTGGTCCCCCAGGCTGTGCTTGGTCCCCTCGGTTGCTCTTGGTCCCCCAGGCTGTGCTTGGTCCCCCTGGTTGCTCTTGGTCCCCCAGGCTGTGCTTGGTCCCCCTGATTGCTCTTGGTCCCCCAGGCTGTGCTTGGTCCCCCTGGTTGCTCTTGGTCCCCCAGGCTGTGCTTGGTCCCCCAGGCTGTGCTTGGTCCCCCTGGTTGCTCTTGGTCCCCCAGGCTGTGCTTGGTCCCCCAGGCTGTGCTTGGTCATCCAGGCTGTGCTTGGTCCCCCTGGTTGCTCTTGGTCCCTCAGGCTGTGCTTGGTCCCCCAGGCTGTGCTTGGTCCCCCAGGCTGTGCTTGGCCCCCCTGGTTGCTCTTGGTCCCCCAGGCTGTGCTTGGTCCCCTTGGTTGCTCTTGGTCCCCCAGGCTGTGCTTGGTCCCCCAGGCTGTGCTTGGTCCCTCAAGCTCCTTGGTCCCCCAGGCTGTGCTTGGTCCCCCTGGCTGTGCTTGGTCCCCCAGGCTGTGCTTGGACCCCCTGGTTGGTCTTGGTCCCCCAGGCTGTGCTTGGTCCCCCTGGTTACTCTTGGTCCCCCAGGCTGTGCTTGGTCCCCTTGGTTGCTCTTGGTCCCCCAGGCTGTGCTTGGTCCCCCAGGCTGTGCTTGGTCCCCCTGGTTGCTCTTGGTTCCCCAGGCTGTGCTTGGTCCCCCAGGCTGTGCTTGGTCCCCCAGGCTGTGCTTGCCCCCCCAGGCTGTGCATGGTCCCCCTGGTTTCTCTTGGTCCCCCAGGATGTGCTTGGTCCCCCAGGCTGTGCTTGGTCCCCCTGGTTGCTCTGCTTGGTCCCCCTGGTTGCTCTTGGTCCCCCAGGCTGTGCTTGGTCCCCCAGGCTGTGCTTGGTCCCCCTGGTTGCTCTTGGTCCCCCAGGCTGTGCTTGGTCCCCCTGGTTGCTCTTGGTCCCCCAGGCTGTGCTTGGTCCCGCTGGTTGCTCTTGGTCCCCCAGGCTGTGTTTGGTCCCCCAGGCTGTGCTTGGTCCCCCTGGTTGCTCTTGGTCCCCCAGGCTGTGCTTGGTCCCCCAGGCTGTGCTTGGTGCCCCAGGCTGTGCTTGGTCCCCCTGGTTGCTCTTGGTCCCCCAGGCTGTGCTTGGTCCCCCTGGTTGCTCTTGGTCCCCCAGGCTGTGCTTGGTCCCCCTGGTTGCTCTTGGTCCCCCAGGCTGTGCTTGGTCCCCTTGTTTGCTCTTGGTCCTCCAGGCTGTGCTTGGTCCGCCAGGCTGTGCTTGGTCCCCCTGGTTGCTCTTGTTCCCCCAGGCGGTGCTTGGTCCCCTTGGTTGCTCTTGGTCCCCCAGGCTGTGCTTGGTCCCCCAGGCTGTGCTTGGTCCCCCTGGCTGTGCTTGGTCCCCCTGGTTGCTCTTGGTCCCCCAGGCTGTGCTTGGTCCCCCAGGCTGTGCTTGGTCCCCCTGGTTGCTCTTGGTCTGTGGTAAATATTTGATTTACCGTCCTAATTTCTATGCAGGTAAGTACTTAATCAATAATAACTCAATCGGAAAGAAAAAGGCAGAGTCCGTGGTGTTAGAGTTCTTAGGGGTTTTATTCCTTAAAAAGGAATGGTCATGACCGGATATCTTGTTCCTGCCACCACTGGGGAGCAGGAAGGGATAGAGCAATATTTTATTGACAATACATAGCTTATATACTTGAGTTACATTATAGAAACCAATACAGTAGGCGTAACAGCTGAGAGAAACAAGATAAAACACACACGTGGTAATAATACGTAATTAGAAGGCGTGAACTAGGCGTGAACATAGAGGTGTGTGCTAGGAACGTCATAAGTAGGTGTCATAAGTGGGTGGTAACAAAAAGCAGAATCTTGCAATGTCAGCAGAAATCTGAGGCCTGGATGCGCGCGCAGCTGCATGACGTATGATTGACGTGAAACTGGAGGGTGCAGGGGACTTGACATTTACAATGGCGGAAAGAGACAGAAGTCTGGCATGTCAGATCAACTCGTACCTCTATCATATCTGATATCTGATGTTTAGGAACCATACTATCTGGGCGGAGAGGTCTCTGGGGCAGAAGCTATTCTATACTGACTGTGAGTGCGTGTATAAGTGTCTAAGTGTCTGCATGAGATGCGAGGGGGGCATGGGCCTTCCATGGTAACAGAGGCTATGAATCACTTGCACGGAGACAGTAAGGCCAGGCCCTTCGCTCTGCAGCTGGGGGGATGTTTACTTAAACTAGTAGGCAGGAATGCATTTTCGGAGAGCGGAACAGATAACTCGAAGGTTGAATTCAGTCTTGGCAGGCAGCAGGCTGAGCTAAACGCGGTGAGCCGCGCAGGGAGTAAGGCAGAGGTCACGGGTACAGAGACAGCCTGGGCTGAGGCTTTCAGAGTCAGAAAGCAGAAAAAGGCTCGATGGCAGAATTCAGGGCCTGCTTCGCCAGAGCTGAAAAACGTGTAAAGTACACCACAAAAAGACGTTGGCATGGCATACTTAGGAACGGACTATTCAACCCATTTTGGGTGGGTCTGAAAGAGGACATGTTAACGTTGGACGCAAATGTATTTGCGTCTTCATAGCTGGCACAGGAGGGAAGTTACATGCACTTTAAGCTCGTACATGGAGACGGTGGGGTACACGATAGGGAACATAACTTGACCAAAAATTTATATTTCCTCAGGTCCCGCAGGCTGTGCTTGGTCCCCCAGGCTGTGCTTGGTCCCCTTGGTTGCTCTTGGTCCCCCAGGCTGTGCTTGGTCCCCCTGGTTGCTCTTGGTCCCCCAGGCTGTGCTTGGTCCCCCTGGTTGCTCTTGGTCCCCCAGGCTGTGCTTGGTCCCCCAGGCTGTGCTTGGTCCCCCTGGTTGCTCTTGGACCCCCAGGCTGTGCTTGGTCCCCCAGGCTGTGCTTGGTCATCCAGGCTGTGCTTGGTCCCCCTGGTTGCTCTTGGTCCCCCAGGCTGTGCTTGGTCCCCCAGGCTGTGCTTGGTCCCCCAGGCTGTGCTTGGTCCCCCTGGTTGCTCTTGGTCCCCCAGGCTGTGCTTGGTCCCCTTGGTTGCTCTTGGTCCCCCAGGCTGTGCTTGGTCCCCCAGGCTGTGCTTGGTCCCTCAAGCTCCTTGGTCCCCCAGGCTGTGCTTGGTCCCCCAGGCTGTGCTTGGTCCCCCTGGCTGTGCTTGGTCCCCCAGGCTGTGCTTGGACCCCCTGGTTGGTCTTGGTCCCCCAGGCTGTGCTTGGTCCCCCTGGTTACTCTTGGTCCCCCAGGCTGTGCTTGGTCCCCCAGGCTGTGCTTGGCCCCCCAGGCTGTGCTTGGTCCCCTTGGTTGCTCTTGGTCCCCCAGGCTGTGCTTGGTCCCCCAGGCTGTGCTTGGTCCCCCTGGTTGCTCTTGGTTCCCCAAGCTGTGCTTGGTCCCCCAGGCTGTGCTTGGTCCCCCAGGCTGTGCTTTGCCCCCCAGGCTGTGCATGGTCCCCCTGGTTTCTCTTGGTCCCCCAGGATGTGCTTGGTCCCCCTGGTTGCTCTTGGTCCCCAAGGCTGTTCTTGGTCCCCAGGCTGTGCTTGGTCCCCCAGGCTGTGCTTGGTCCCCCTGGTTGCTCTTGGTCCCCCAGGCTGTGCTTGGTCCCCCTGGTTGCTCTTGGTCCCCCAGGCTGTGCTTGGTCCCCCAGGCTGTGCTTGGTCCCCCTGGTTGCTCTTGGTCCCCCAGGCTGTGCTTGGTCCCCCAGGCTGTGCTTGGTCCCCCAGGCTGTGCTTGGTCCCCCTGGTTGCTCTTGGTCCCCCAGGCTGTGCTTGGTCCCACAGGCTGTGCTTGGTCCCCCTGGTTGCTCTTGGTCCCCCAGGCTGTGCTTGGTCCCCCTGGTTGCTCTTGGTCCCCCAGGCTGTGCTTGGTCCCGCTGGTTGCTCTTGGTCCCCCAGGCTGTGTTTGGTCCCCCAGGCTGTGCTTGGTCCCCCTGGTTGCTCTTGGTCCCCCAGGCTGTGCTTGGTCCCCCAGGCTGTGCTTGGTGCCCCAGACTGTGCTTGGTCCCCCTGGTTGCTCTTGGTCCCCCAGGCTGTGCTTGGTCCCCCAGGCTGTGCTTGGTCCCCAAGGCTTTGCTTGGTCCCCCAGGCTGTGCTTGGTCCCCGTGGTTGCTCTTGGCCCCCCAGGCTGTGCTTGGTCCCCCTGGTTGCTCTTGGTCCCCCAGGCTGTGCTTGGTCCCCTTGGTTGCTCTTGGTCCCCCAGGCTGTGCTTGGTCCCCCAGGCTGTGCTTGGTCCCCCAGGCTGTGTTTGGTCCCCCAGGCTGTGCTTGGTCCCCCTGGTTGCTCTTGGTCCCCCAGGCTGTGCTTGGTCCCCCAGGCTGTGCTTGGTCCCCCTGGTTGCTCTTGGTCCCCCAGGCTGTGCTTGGTCTCCCAGGCTGTGCTTGGTCCCCCTGGTTGCTCTTGGTCCCCCAGGCTGTGCTTGGTCCCCCAGGCTGTCCTTGGTCCCCCTGGTTGCAATTGGTCCCCCAGGCTGTGCTTGGTCCCCCAGGCTGTGCTTGGTCCCCCTGGTTGCTCTTGGTCCCCCAGGCTGTGCTTGGTCCCCCTGGTTGCTCTTGGTCCCCCAGGCTGTGCTTGGTCCCCCTGGTTGCTCTTGGTCCCCCAGGCTGTGCTTGGTCCCCCTGGTTGCTCTTGGTCCCCCAGGCTGTGCTTGGTCCCACTGGTTGCTCTTGGTCCCCCAGGCTGTGCTTGGTCCCCCAGGCTGTGCTTGGTCCCCCAGGCTGTGCTTGGTCCCCCAGGTTGCTCTTGGTCCCCCAGGCTGTGCTTGGTCCCCCAGGCTGTGCTTGGTCCCCCAGGCTTTGCTTGGTCCCCCAGGCTGTGCTTGGTCCCCCGGTTGCTCTTGGTCCCCTAGGCTGTGCTTGGTCCCCCAGGCTGTGCTTGGTCCCCCTGGTTGCTCTTGGTCCCCCAGGCTGTGCTTGGTCCCCCTGGTTGCTCTTGGTCCCCCAGGCTGTGCTTGGTCCCCCTGGTTGCTCTTGGACCCCCAGGCTGTGCTTGGTCCCCCAGGCTGTGCTTGGTCATCCAGGCTGTGCTTGGTCCCCCTGGTTGCTCTTGGTCCCCCAGGCTGTGCTTGGTCCCCCAGGCTGTGCTTGGTCCCCCAGGCTGTGCTTGGTCCCCCTGGTTGCCCTTGGTCCCCCAGGCTGTGCTTGGTCCCCTTGGTTGCTCTTGGTCCCCCAGGCTGTGCTTG
This sequence comes from Lissotriton vulgaris, assembly GCF_964263255.1. NCBI lineage: Eukaryota > Metazoa > Chordata > Amphibia > Caudata > Salamandridae > Lissotriton > Lissotriton vulgaris. The sequence goes on from NW_028247558.1 coordinate 98,389, forward strand.
GTCCCCCAGGCTGTGCTTGGTCCCCCTGGTTGCTCTTGGTCCCCCAGGCTGTGCTTGGTCCCCCAGGCTGTGCTTGGTCCCTCAAGCTCCTTGGTCCCCCAGGCTGTGCTTGGTCCCCCAGGCTGTGCTTGGTCCCCCTGGCTGTGCTTGGTCCCCCAGGCTGTGCTTGGACCCCCTGGTTGGTCTTGGTCCCCCAGGCTGTGCTTGGTCCCCCTGGTTACTCTTGGTCCCCCAGGCTGTGCTTGGTCCCCCAGGCTGTGCTTGGCCCCCCAGGCTCTGCTTGGTCCCCTTGGTTGCTCTTGGTCCCCCAGGCTGTGCTTGGTCCCCCAGGCTGTGCTTGGTCCCCCTGGTTGCTCTTGGTTCCCCAAGCTGTGCTTGGTCCCCCAGGCTGTGCTTGGTCCCCCAGGCTGTGCTTTGCCCCCCAGGCTGTGCATGGTCCCCCTGGTTTCTCTTGGTCCCCCAGGATGTGCTTGGTCCCCCTGGTTGCTCTTGGTCCCCAAGGCTGTTCTTGGTCCCCAGGCTGTGCTTGGTCCCCCAGGCTGTGCTTGGTCCCCCTGGTTGCTCTTGGTCCCCCAGGCTGTGCTTGGTCCCCCTGGTTGCTCTTGGTCCCCCAGGCTGTGCTTGGTCCCCCAGGCTGTGCTTGGTCCCCCTGGTTGCTCTTGGTCCCCCAGGCTGTGCTTGGTCCCCCAGGCTGTGCTTGGTCCCCCTGGTTGCTCTTGGTCCCCCAGGCTGTGCTTGGTCCCCCAGGCTGTGCTTGGTCCCCCAGGCTGTGCTTGGTCCCCCTGGTTGCTCTTGGTCCCCCAGGCTGTGCTTGGTCCCCCAGGCTGTGCTTGGTCCCCCTGGTTGCTCTTGGTCCCCCAGGCTGTGCTTTGCCCCCCAGGCTGTGCATGGTCCCCCTGGTTTCTCTTGGTCCCCCAGGATGTGCTTGGTCCCCCTGGTTGCTCTTGGTCCCCAAGGCTGTTCTTGGTCCCCAGGCTGTGCTTGGTCCCCCAGGCTGTGCTTGGTCCCCCTGGTTGCTCTTGGTCCCCCAGGCTGTGCTTGGTCCCCCTGGTTGCTCTTGGTCCCCCAGGCTGTGCTTGGTCCCCCAGGCTGTGCTTGGTCCCCCTGGTTGCTCTTGGTCCCCCAGGCTGTGCTTGGTCCCCCAGGCTGTGCTTGGTCCCCCAGGCTGTGCTTGGTCCCCCTGGTTGCTCTTGGTCCCCCAGGCTGTGCTTGGTCCCACAGGCTGTGCTTGGTCCCCCTGGTTGCTCTTGGTCCCCCAGGCTGTGCTTGGTCCCCCTGGTTGCTCTTGGTCCCCCAGGCTGTGCTTGGTCCCGCTGGTTGCTCTTGGTCCCCCAGGCTGTGTTTGGTCCCCCAGGCTGTGCTTGGTCCCCCTGGTTGCTCTTGGTCCCCCAGGCTGTGCTTGGTCCCCCAGGCTGTGCTTGGTCCCCCAGGCTGTGCTTGGTCCCCCTGGTTGCTCTTGGTCCCCCAGGCTGTGCTTGGTCCCCTTGGTTGCTCTTGGTCCCCCAGGCTGTGCTTGGTCCCCCAGGCTGTGCTTGGTCCCTCAAGCTCCTTGGTCCCCCAGGCTGTGCTTGGTCCCCCAGGCTGTGCTTGGTCCCCCTGGCTGTGCTTGGTCCCCCAGGCTGTGCTTGGACCCCCTGGTTGGTCTTGGTCCCCCAGGCTGTGCTTGGTCCCCCTGGTTACTCTTGGTCCCCCAGGCTGTGCTTGGTCCCCCAGGCTGTGCTTGGCCCCCCAGGCTGTGCTTGGTCCCCTTGGTTGCTCTTGGTCCCCCAGGCTGTGCTTGGTCCCCCAGGCTGTGCTTGGTCCCCCTGGTTGCTCTTGGTTCCCCAAGCTGTGCTTGGTCCCCCAGGCTGTGCTTGGTCCCCCAGGCTGTGCTTTGCCCCCCAGGCTGTGCATGGTCCCCCTGGTTTCTCTTGGTCCCCCAGGATGTGCTTGGTCCCCCTGGTTGCTCTTGGTCCCCAAGGCTGTTCTTGGTCCCCAGGCTGTGCTTGGTCCCCCAGGCTGTGCTTGGTCCCCCTGGTTGCTCTTGGTCCCCCAGGCTGTGCTTGGTCCCCCTGGTTGCTCTTGGTCCCCCAGGCTGTGCTTGGTCCCCCAGGCTGTGCTTGGTCCCCCTGGTTGCTCTTGGCCCCCCAGGCTGTGCTTGGTCCCCCAGGCTGTGCTTGGTCCCCCAGGCTGTGCTTGGTCCCCCTGGTTGCTCTTGGTCCCCCAGGCTGTGCTTGGTCCCACAGGCTGTGCTTGGTCCCCCTGGTTGCTCTTGGTCCCCCAGGCTGTGCTTGGTCCCCCTGGTTGCTCTTGGTCCCCCAGGCTGTGCTTGGTCCCGCTGGTTGCTCTTGGTCCCCCAGGCTGTGTTTGGTCCCCCAGGCTGTGCTTGGTCCCCCTGGTTGCTCTTGGTCCCCCAGGCTGTGCTTGGTCCCCCAGGCTGTGCTTGGTGCCCCAGACTGTGCTTGGTCCCCCTGGTTGCTCTTGGTCCCCCAGGCTGTGCTTGGTCCCCCAGGCTGTGCTTGGTCCCCAAGGCTTTGCTTGGTCCCCCAGGCTGTGCTTGGTCCCCGTGGTTGCTCTTGGCCCCCCAGGCTGTGCTTGGTCCCCCTGGTTGCTCTTGGTCCCCCAGGCTGTGCTTGGTCCCCTTGGTTGCTCTTGGTCCCCCAGGCTGTGCTTGGTCCCCCAGGCTGTGCTTGGTCCCCCAGGCTGTGTTTGGTCCCCCAGGCTGTGCTTGGTCCCCCTGGTTGCTCTTGGTCCCCCAGGCTGTGCTTGGTCCCCCAGGCTGTGCTTGGTCCCCCTGGTTGCTCTTGGTCCCCCAGGCTGTGCTTGGTCTCCCAGGCTGTGCTTGGTCCCCCTGGTTGCTCTTGGTCCCCCAGGCTGTGCTTGGTCCCCCAGGCTGTCCTTGGTCCCCCTGGTTGCAATTGGTCCCCCAGGCTGTGCTTGGTCCCCCAGGCTGTGCTTGGTCCCCCTGGTTGCTCTTGGTCCCCCAGGCTGTGCTTGGTCCCCCTGGTTGCTCTTGGTCCCCCAGGCTGTGCTTGGTCCCCCTGGTTGCTCTTGGTCCCCCAGGCTGTGCTTGGTCCCCCTGGTTGCTCTTGGTCCCCCAGGCTGTGCTTGGTCCCCCAGGCTGTGCTTGGTCCCACTGGTTGCTCTTGGTCCCCCAGGCTGTGCTTGGTCCCCCAGGCTGTGCTTGGTCCCCCAGGCTGTGCTTGGTCCCCCAGGCTGTGCTTGGTCCCCCAGGTTGCTCTTGGTCCCCCAGGCTGTGCTTGGTCCCCCAGGCTGTGCTTGGTCCCCCAGGCTTTGCTTGGTCCCCCAGGCTGTGCTTGGTCCCCCGGTTGCTCTTGGTCCCCTAGGCTGTGCTTGGTCCCCCAGGCTGTGCTTGGTCCCCCTGGTTGCTCTTGGTCCCCCAGGCTGTGCTTGGTCCCCCTGGTTGCTCTTGGTCCCCCAGGCTGTGCTTGGTCCCCCAGGCTGTGCTTGGTCCCCCTGGTTGCTCTTGGACCCCCAGGCTGTGCTTGGTCCCCCAGGCTGTGCTTGGTCATCCAGGCTGTGCTTGGTCCCCCTGGTTGCTCTTGGTCCCCCAGGCTGTGCTTGGTCCCCCAGGCTGTGCTTGGTCCCCCAGGCTGTGCTTGGTCCCCCTGGTTGCTCTTGGTCCCCCAGGCTGTGCTTGGTCCCCTTGGTTGCTCTTGGTCCCCCAGGCTGTGCTTGGTCCCCCAGGCTGTGCTTGGTCCCTCAAGCTCCTTGGTCCCCCAGGCTGTGCTTGGTCCCCCAGGCTGTGCTTGGTCCCCCTGGCTGTGCTTGGTCCCCCAGGCTGTGCTTGGACCCCCTGGTTGGTCTTGGTCCCCCAGGCTGTGCTTGGTCCCCCTGGTTACTCTTGGTCCCCCAGGCTGTGCTTGGTCCCCCAGGCTGTGCTTGGCCCCCCAGGCTCTGCTTGGTCCCCTTGGTTGCTCTTGGTCCCCCAGGCTGTGCTTGGTCCCCCAGGCTGTGCTTGGTCCCCCTGGTTGCTCTTGGTTCCCCAAGCTGTGCTTGGTCCCCCAGGCTGTGCTTGGTCCCCCAGGCTGTGCTTTGCCCCCCAGGCTGTGCATGGTCCCCCTGGTTTCTCTTGGTCCCCCAGGATGTGCTTGGTCCCCCTGGTTGCTCTTGGTCCCCAAGGCTGTTCTTGGTCCCCAGGCTGTGCTTGGTCCCCCAGGCTGTGCTTGGTCCCCCTGGTTGCTCTTGGTCCCCCAGGCTGTGCTTGGTCCCCCTGGTTGCTCTTGGTCCCCCAGGCTGTGCTTGGTCCCCCAGGCTGTGCTTGGTCCCCCTGGTTGCTCTTGGTCCCCCAGGCTGTGCTTGGTCCCCCAGGCTGTGCTTGGTCCCCCAGGCTGTGCTTGGTCCCCCTGGTTGCTCTTGGTCCCCCAGGCTGTGCTTGGTCCCACAGGCTGTGCTTGGTCCCCCTGGTTGCTCTTGGTCCCCCAGGCTGTGCTTGGTCCCCCTGGTTGCTCTTGGTCCCCCAGGCTGTGCTTGGTCCCGCTGGTTGCTCTTGGTCCCCCAGGCTGTGTTTGGTCCCCCAGGCTGTGCTTGGTCCCCCTGGTTGCTCTTGGTCCCCCAGGCTGTGCTTGGTCCCCCAGGCTGTGCTTGGTGCCCCAGACTGTGCTTGGTCCCCCTGGTTGCTCTTGGTCCCCCAGGCTGTGCTTGGTCCCCCAGGATGTGCTTGGTCCCCAAGGCTTTGCTTGGTCCCCCAGGCTGTGCTTGGTCCCCGTGGTTGCTCTTGGCCCCCCAGGCTGTGCTTGGTCCCCCTGGTTGCTCTTGGTCCCCCAGGCTGTGCTTGGTCCCCTTGGTTGCTCTTGGTCCCCCAGGCTGTGCTTGGTCCCCCAGGCTGTGCTTGGTCCCCCAGGCTGTGTTTGGTCCCCCAGGCTGTGCTTGGTCCCCCTGGCTGCTCTTGGTCCCCCAGGCTGTGCTTGGTCCCCCAGGCTGTGCTTGGTCCCCCTGGTTGCTCTTGGTCCCCCAGGCTGTGCTTGGTCTCCCAGGCTGTGCTTGGTCCCCCTGGTTGCTCTTGGTCCCCCAGGCTGTGCTTGGTCCCCCAGGCTGTCCTTGGTCCCCCTGGTTGCTCTTGGTCCCCCAGGCTGTGCTTGGTCCCCCAGGCTGTGCTTGGTCCCCCTGGTTGCTCTTGGTCCCCCAGGCTGTGCTTGGTCCCCCTGGTTGCTCTTGGTCCCCCAGGCTGTGCTTGGTCCCCCTGGTTGCTCTTGGTCCCCCAGGCTGTGCTTGGTCCCCCTGGTTGCTCTTGGTCCCCCAGGCTGTGCTTGGTCCCCCAGGCTGTGCTTGGTCCCCCTGGTTGCTCTTGGTCCCCCAGGCTGTGCTTGGTCCCCCAGGCTGTGCTTGGTCCCCCAGGCTGTGCTTGGTCCCCCAGGCTGTGCTTGGTCCCCCAGGCTGTGCTTGGTCCCCCTAGTTGCTCTTGGTCCCCCAGGCTGTGCTTGGTCCCCCAGGCTGTGCTTGGTCCCCCTGGCTGTGCTTGGTCCCCCTGGTTGCTCTTGGTCCCCCAGGCTGTGCTTGGTCCCCCAGGCTGTGCTTGGTCCCCCTGGTTGCTCTTGGTCCCCCAGGCTGTGCTTGGTCCCCTTGGTTGCTCTTGGTCCCCCAGGCTGTGCTTGGTCCCCCAGGCTGTGCTTGGTCCCCCTGGTTGCTCTTGGTCCCCCAGGCTGTGCTTGGTCCCCTTGGTTGCTCCTGGTCCCCCAGGCTGTGCTTGGTCCCCCAGGCTGTGCTTGGTCCCCCAGGCTGTGCTTGGTCCCCCTGGTTGCTCTTGGTCCCCCAGGCTGTGCTTGGTCCCCCAGGCTGTGTTTGGTCCCCCAGGCTGTGCTTGGTCCCCCTGATTGCTCTTGGTCCCCCAGGCTGTGCTTGGTCCCCCAGGCTGTGCTTGGTCCCCCAGGCTGTGCTTGGTCCCCCTGGTTGCTCTTGGTCCCCCAGGCTGTGCTTGGTCTCCCAGGCTGTGCTTGGTCCCCCAGGCTGTGCTTGGTCCCCCTGATTGCTCTTGGTCCCCCAGGCTGTGCTTGGTCCCCCAGGCTGTGCTTGGTCCCCCAGGCTGTGCTTGGTCCCCCTGGTTGCTCTTGGTCCCCCAGGCTGTGCTTGGTCTCCCAGGCTGTGCTTGGTCCCCCAGGCTGTGCTTGGTCCCCCTGGTTGCTCTTGGTCCCCCAGGCTGTGCTTGGTCCCGCTGGTTGCTCTTGGTCCCCCAGGCTGTGCTTGGTCCCCCAGGCTGTGCTTGGTCCCCATGGTTGCTCTTGGTCCCCCAGGCTGTGCTTGGTCCCCCTGGTTGCTCTTGGTCCCCCAGGCTGTGCTTGGTCCCCCTGGTTGCTCTTGGTCTCCCAGGCTGTGCTTGGTCCCCCAGGCTGTGCTTGGTCCCCCTGGTTGCTCTTGGTCCCCCAGGATGTGCTTGGTCCCCCTGGTTGCTCTTGGTCCCCCAGGCTGTGCTTGGTCCCCCAGGCTGTGCTTGGTCCCCCAGGCTGTGCTTGGTCCCCCTGGTTGCTCTTGGTCCCCCAGGCTGTGCTTGGTCCCCCTGGTTGCTCTTGGTCCCCCAGGCTGTGCTTGGTCCCCCAGGCTGCGCTTGATCCCCCAGGCTGTGCTTGGTCCCCCTGGTTGCTCTTTGTCCCCCAGGCTGTGCTTAGTCCCCCTGGTTGCTCTTGGTCCCCCAGGTTGTGCTTGGTCCCCCTGATTGCTCTTGGTCCCCCAGGCTGTGCTTGGTCCCCCTGGTTGCTCTTAGTCCCCCAGGCTGTGCTTGGTCCCCCAGGCTGTGCTTGGTCCCCCTGGTTGCTCTTGGTCCCCCGGGCTGTGCTTGGTCCCCCAGACTGTGCTTGGTCCCCCAGGCTGTGCTTGGTCCCCCAGGCTGTGCTTCGTCCCCCTGGTTGCTCTTGGTCCCCCAGGCTGTGCTTGGTCCCCTTGGTTGCTCTTGGTCCCCCAGGCTGTGCTTGGTCCCCCTGGCTGTGCTTGGTCCCCCTGGTTGCTCTTGGTCCCCCAGGCTGTGCTTGGTCCCCCAGGCTGTGCTTGGTCCCCCTGGTTGCTCTTGGTCCCCCAGGCTGTGCTTGGTCCCCCAGGCTGTGCTTGGTCCCCCTGGTTGCTCTTGGTCCCCCAGGCTGTGCTTGGTCCCCCTGGTTGCTCTTGGTCCCCCAGGCTGTGCTTGGTCCCGCTGGTTGCTCTTGGTCCCCCAGGCTGTGTTTGGTCCCCCAGGCTGTGCTTGGTCCCCCAGGCTGTGCTTGGTCCCCCTGGTTGCTCTTGGTCCCCCAGGCTGTGCTTGGTCCCCCAGGCTGTGCTTGGTGCCCCAGGCTGTGCTTGGTCCCCCTGGTTGCTCTTGGTCCCCCAGGCTGTGCTTGGTCCTCCAGGCTGTGCTTGGTCCCCCAGGCTGTGCTTGGTCCCCCAGGCTGTGCTTGGTCCCCCTGGTTGCTCTTGGTCCCCCAGGCTGTGCTTGGTCTCCCAGGCTGTGCTTGGTCCCCCAGGCTCTGCTTGTTCCCCCTGGTTGCTCTTGGTCCCCCAGGCTGTGCTTGGTCCCCCAGGCTGTCCTTGGTCCCCCAGGTTGCTCTTGGTCCCCCAGGCTGTGCTTGGTCCCCCAGGCTGTGCTTGGTCCCCCAGGCTGTGCTTGGTCCCCCTGGTTGCTCTTGGTCCCCCAGGCTGTGCTTGGTCCCCCAGGCTTTGCTTGGTCCCCCAGGCTGTGCTTGGTCCCCCTGGTTGCTCTTGGTCCCCCAGGCTGTGCTTGGTCCCGCAGGCTGTGCTTGGTTCCCCTGGTTGCTCTTGGTCCCCCAGGCTGTGCTTGGTCCCCTTGGTTGCTCTTGGTCCCCCAGGCTGTGCTTGGTCCCCCAGGCTGTGCTTGGTCCCCCAGGCTGTGTTTGGTCCCCCAGGCTGTGCTTGGTCCCCCAGGCTGTGTTTGGTCCCCCAGGCTGTGCTTGGTCCCCCTGGTTGCTCTTGGTCCCCCAGGCTGTGCTTGGTCCCCCAGGCTGTGCTTGGTCCCCCAGGCTGTGCTTGGTCCCCCTGGTTGCTCTTGGTCCCCCAGGCTGTGCTTGGTCTCCCAGGCTGTGCTAGGTCCCCCAGGCTGTGCTTGATCCCCCTGGTTGCTCTTGGTCCCCCAGGCTGTGCTTGGTCCCCCAGGCTGTGCTTGGTCCCCCTGGTTGCTCTTGGTCCCCCAGGCTGTGCTTGGTCCCCCAGGCTGTGCTTTGCCCCCCAGGCTGTGCATGGTCCCCCTGGTTTCTCTTGGTCCCCCAGGATGTGCTTGGTCCCCCTGGTTGCTCTTGGTCCCCAAGGCTGTTCTTGGTCCCCAGGCTGTGCTTGGTCCCCCAGGCTGTGCTTGGTCCCCCTGGTTGCTCTTGGTCCCCCAGGCTGTGCTTGGTCCCCCTGGTTGCTCTTGGTCCCCCAGGCTGTGCTTGGTCCCCCAGGCTGTGCTTGGTCCCCCTGGTTGCTCTTGGTCCCCCAGGCTGTGCTTGGTCCCCCAGGCTGTGCTTGGTCCCCCAGGCTGTGCTTGGTCCCCCTGGTTGCTCTTGGTCCCCCAGGCTGTGCTTGGTCCCACAGGCTGTGCTTGGTCCCCCTGGTTGCTCTTGGTCCCCCAGGCTGTGCTTGGTCCCCCTGGTTGCTCTTGGTCCCCCAGGCTGTGCTTGGTCCCGCTGGTTGCTCTTTGTCCCCCAGGCTGTGTTTGGTCCCCCAGGCTGTGCTTGGTCCCCCTGGTTGCTCTTGGTCCCCCAGGCTGTGCTTGGTCCCCCAGGCTGTGCTTGGTGCCCCAGACTGTGCTTGGTCCCCCTGGTTGCTCTTGGTCCCCCAGGCTGTGCTTGGTCCCCCAGGCTGTGCTTGGTCCCCAAGGCTTTGCTTGGTCCCCCAGGCTGTGCTTGGTCCCCGTGGTTGCTCTTGGCCCCCCAGGCTGTGCTTGGTCCCCCTGGTTGCTCTTGGTCCCCCAGGCTGTGCTTGGTCCCCTTGGTTGCTCTTGGTCCCCCAGGCTGTGCTTGGTCCCCCAGGCTGTGCTTGGTCCCCCAGGCTGTGTTTGGTCCCCCAGGCTGTGCTTGGTCCCCCTGGTTGCTCTTGGTCCCCCAGGCTGTGCTTGGTCCCCCTGGTTGCTCTTGGTCCCCCAGGCTGTGCTTGGTCTCCCAGGCTGTGCTTGGTCCCCCTGGTTGCTCTTGGTCCCCCAGGCTGTGCTTGGTCCCCCAGGCTGTCCTTGGTCCCCCTGGTTGCTCTTGGTCCCCCAGGCTGTGCTTGGTCCCCCAGGCTGTGCTTGGTCCCCCTGGTTGCTCTTGGTCCCCCAGGCTGTGCTTGGTCCCCCTGGTTGCTCTTGGTCCCCCAGGCTGTGCTTGGTCCCCCAGGCTGTGCTTGGTCCCCCTGGTTGCTCTTGGTCCCCCAGGCTGTGCTTGGTCCCCCTGGTTGCTCTTGGTCCCCCAGGCTGTGCTTGGTCCCCCAGGCTGTGCTTGGTCCCCCTGGTTGCTCTTGGTCCCCCAGGCTGTGCTTGGTCCCCCAGGCTGTGCTTGGTCCCCCAGGCTGTGCTTGGTCCCCCAGGCTGTGCTTGGTCCCCCAGGTTGCTCTTGGTCCCCCAGGCTGTGCTTGGTCCCCCAGGCTGTGCTTGGTCCCCCAGGCTTTGCTTGGTCCCCCAGGCTGTGCTTGGTCCCCCGGTTGCTCTTGGTCCCCTAGGCTGTGCTTGGTCCCCCAGGCTGTGCTTGGTCCCCCTGGTTGCTCTTGGTCCCCCAGGCTGTGCTTGGTCCCCTTGGTTGCTCTTGGTCCCCCAGGCTGTGCTTGGTCCCCCAGGCTGTGCTTGGTCCCCCAGGCTGTGCTTGGTCCCCCAGGCTGTGTTTGGTCCCCTAGGCTGTGCTTGGTCCCCCTGATTGCTCTTGGTCCCCCAGGCTGTGCTTGGTCCCCCAGGCTGTGCTTGGTCCCCCAGGCTGTGCTTGGTCCCCCTGGTTGCTCTTGGTCCCCCAGGCTGTGCTTGGTCTCCCAGGCTGTGCTTGGTCCCCCAGGCTGTGCTTGGTCCCCCTGATTGCTCTTGGTCCCCCAGGCTGTGCTTGGTCCCCCAGGCTGTGCTTGGTCCCCCTGGTTGCTCTTGGTCCCCCAGGCTGTGCTTGGTCCCGCTGGTTGCTCTTGGTCCCCCGGGCTGTGCTTGGTCCCCCAGGCTGTGCTTGGTCCCCCAGGCTGTGCTTGGTCCCCATGGTTGCTCTTGGTCCCCCAGGCTGTGCTTGGTCCCCCTGGTTGCTCTTGGTCCCCCAGGCTGTGCTTGGTCCCCCTGGTTGCTCTTGGTCTCCCAGGCTGTGCTTGGTCCCCCAGGCTGTGCTTGGTCCCCCTGGTTGCTCTTGGTCCCCCAGGATGTGCTTGGTCCCCCTGGTTGCTCTTGGTCCCCCAGGCTGTGCTTGGTCCCCCAGGCTGTGCTTGGTCCCCCAGGCTGTGCTTGGTCCCCCTGGTTGCTCTTGGTCCCCCAGGCTGTGCTTGGTCCCCCAGGCTGTGCTTGGTCCCCCTGGTTGCTCTTGGTCCCCCAGGCTGTGCTTGGTCCCCCTGGTTGCTCTTGGTCCCCCAGGCTGTGCTTGGTCCCCCAGGCTGTGCTTGATCCCCCAGGCTGTGCTTGGTCCCCCTGGTTGCTCTTTGTCCCCCAGGTTGTGCTTAGTCCCCCTGGTTGCTCTTGGTCCCCCAGGTTGTGCTTGGTCCCCCTGATTGCTCTTGGTCCCCCAGGCTGTGCTTGGTCCCCCTGGTTGCTCTTAGTCCCCCAGGCTGTGCTTGGTCCCCCAGGCTGTGCTTGGTCCCCCTGGTTGCTCTTGGTCCCCCGGGCTGTGCTTGGTCCCCCAGACTGTGCTTGGTCCCCCAGGCTGTGCTTGGTCCCCCAGGCTGTGCTTCGTCCCCCTGGTTGCTCTTGGTCCCCCAGGCTGTGCTTGGTCCCCTTGGTTGCTCTTGGTCCCCCAGGCTGTGCTTGGTCCCCCTGGCTGTGCTTGGTCCCCCTGGTTGCTCTTGGTCCCCCAGGCTGTGCTTGGTCCCCCAGGCTGTGCTTGGTCCCCCTGGTTGCTCTTGGTCCCCCAGGCTGTGCTTGGTCCCCCAGGCTGTGCTTGGTCCCCCTGGTTGCTCTTGGTCCCCCAGGCTGTGCTTGGTCCCCCTGGTTGCTCTTGGTCCCCCAGGCTGTGCTTGGTCCCGCTGGTTGCTCTTGGTCCCCCAGGCTCTGTTTGGTCCCCCAGGCTGTGCTTGGTCCCCCAGGCTGTGCTTGGTCCCCCTGGTTGCTCTTGGTCCCCCAGGCTGTGCTTGGTCCCCCTGGCTGTGCTTGGTGCCCCAGGCTGTGCTTGGTCCCCCTGGTTGCTCTTGGTCCCCCAGGCTGTGCTTGGTCCCCCAGGCTGTGCTTGGTCCCCCAGGCTGTGCTTGGTCCCCCAGGCTGTGCTTGGTCCCCCTGGTTGCTCTTGGTCCCCCAGGCTGTGCTTGGTCTCCCAGGCTGTGCTTGGTCCCCCAGGCTCTGCTTGTTCCCCCTGGTTGCTCTTGTTCCCCCAGGCTGTGCTTGGTCCCCCAGGCTGTCCTTGGTCCCCCAGGTTGCTCTTGGTCCCCCAGGCTGTGCTTGGTCCCCCAGGCTGTGCTTGGTCCCCCAGGCTGTGCTTGGTCCCCCTGGTTGCTCTTGGTCCCCCAGGCTGTGCTTGGTCCCCCTGGTTGCTCTTGGTCCCCCAGGCTGTGCTTGGTCCCCCAGGCTTTGCTTGGTCCCCCAGGCTGTGCTTGGTCCCCCTGGTTGCTCTTGGTCCCCCAGGCTGTGCTTGGTCCCGCAGGCTGTGCTTGGTTCCCCTGGTTGCTCTTGGTCCCCCAGGCTGTGCTTGGTCCCCTTGGTTGCTCTTGGTCCCCCAGGCTGTGCTTGGTCCCCCAGGCTGTGCTTGGTCCCCCAGGAAGTGTTTGGTCCCCCAGGCTGTGCTTGGTCCCCCAGGCTGTGTTTGGTCCCCCAGGCTGTGCTTGGTCCCCCTGGTTGCTCTTGGTCCCCCAGGCTGTGCTTTGTCCCCCAGGCTGTGCTTGGTCCCCCAGGCTGTGCTTGGTCCCCCTGGTTGCTCTTGGTCCCCCAGGCTGTGCTTGGTCTCCCAGGCTGTGCTAGGTCCCCCAGGCTGTGCTTGATCCCCCTGGTTGCTCTTGGTCCCCCAGGCTGTGCTTGGTCCCCCAGGCTGTGCTTGGTCCCCCTGGTTGCTCTTGGTCCCCCAGGCTGTGCTTGGTCCCCCAGGCTGTGCTTGGTCCCCCAGGCTGTGCTTGGTCCCCCTGGTTGCTCTTGGTCCCCCAGGCTGTGCTTGGTCCCCCTGGTTGCTCTTGGTCCCCCAGGCTGTGCTTGGTCCCCCTGATTGCTCTTGGTCCCCCAGGCTGTGCTTGGTCCCCCAGGCTGTGCTTGGTCCCCCTGGTTGCTCTTGCTCCCCCAGGCTGTGCTTGGTCCCCCAGGCTGTGCTTGGTCCCCCTGGTTGCTCTTGGTCCCCCTGGTTGCTCTTGGTCCCCCAGGCTGTGCTTGGTCCCCCTGGTTGCTCTTGGTCCCCCAGGCTGTGTTTGGTCCCCTTGTTTGCTCTTGGTCCTCCAGGCTGTGCTTGGTCCCCCAGGCTGTGCTTGGTCCCCCTGGTTGCTCTTAGTCCCCCAGGCTGTGCTTGGTCCCCCAGGCTGTGCTTGGTCCCCCAGGCTGTGCTTGGTCCCCCTGGTTGCTCTTGGTCCCCCGGCTGTGCTTGGTCCCCCAGACTGTGCTTGGTCCCCCTGGTTGCTCTTAGTCCCCCAGGCTGTGCTTGGTCCCCCAGGCTGTGCTTGGTCCCCCAGGCTGTGCTTGGTCCCCCTGGTTGCTCTTGGTCCCCCAGGCTGTGCTTGGTCCCCCAGGCTGTGCTTGGTCCCCCTGGTTGCTCTTGGTCCCCCAGGATGTGCTTGGTCCCCCAGGCTGTGCTTGGTCCCCCTGGTTGCTCTTGGTCCCCCAGGCTGTGCTTGGTCCCCCTGGTTGCTCTTGGTCCCCCAGGCTGTGCTTGGTCCCGCTGGTTGCTCTTGGTCCCCCAGGCTGTGTTTGGTCCCCCAGGCTGTGCTTGGTCCCCCTGGTTGCTCTTGGTCCCCTAGGCTGTGCTTGGTCCCCCAGGCTGTGCTTGGTCCCCCAGGCTGTGCTTGGTGCCCCAGGCTGTGCTTGGTCCCCCTGGTTGCTCTTGGTCCCCCAGGCTGTGCCTGGTCCCCCAGGCTGTGCTTGGTCCCCCAGGCTGTGCTTGGTCCCCCTGGTTGCTCTTGGCCCCCCAGGCTGTGCTTGGTCTCCCAGGCTGTGCTTGGTCCCCCAGGCTGTGCTTGGTCCCCCTGATTGCTCTTGGTCCCCCAGGCTGTGCTTGGTCCCCCAGGCTGTGCTTGGTCCCCCAGGCTGTGCTTGGTCCCCCTGGTTGCTCTTGGTCCCCCAGGCTGTGCTTGGTCTCCCAGGCTGTGCTTGGTCCCCCAGGCTGTGCTTGGTCCCCCTGATTGCTCTTGGTCCCCCAGGCTGTGCTTGGTCCCCCAGGCTGTGCTTGGTCCCCCAGGCTGTGCTTGGTCCCTCTGGTTGCTCTTGGTCCCCCAGGCTGTGCTTGGTCTCCCAGGCTGTGCTTGGTCCCCCAGGCTGTGCTTGGTCCCCCTGGTTGCTCTTGGTCCCCCAGGCTGTGCTTGGTCCCGCTGGTTGCTCTTGGTCCCCCAGGCTGTGCTTGGTCCCCCAGGCTGTGCTTGGTCCCCCAGGCTGTGCTTGGTCCCCATGGTTGCTCTTGGTCCCCCAGGCTGTGCTTGGTCCCCCTGGTTGCTCTTGGTCCCCCAGGCTGTGCTTGGTCCCCCTGGTTGCTCTTGGTCCCCCAGGCTGTGCTTGGTCCCCCAGGCTGTGCTTGGTCCCCCTGGTTGCTCTTGGTCCCCCAGGATGTGCTTGGTCCCCCTGGTTGCTCTTGGTCCCCCAGGCTGTGCTTGGTCCCCCAGGCTGTGCTTGGTCCCCCAGGCTGTGCTTGGTCCCCCTGGTTGCTCTTGGTCCCCCAGGCTGTGCTTGGTCCCCCAGGCTGTGCTTGGTCCCCCTGGTTGCTTTTGGTCCCCCAGGCTGTGCTTGGTCCCCCTGGTTGCTCTTGGTCCCCCAGGCTGTGCTTGGTCCCCCAGGCTGTGCTTGATCCCCCAGGCTGTGCTTGGTCCCCCTGGTTGCTCTTTGTCCCCCAGGCTGTGCTTAGTCCCCCTGGTTGCTCTTGGTCCCCCAGGTTGTGCTTGGTCCCCCTGATTGCTCTTGGTCCCCCAGGCTGTGCTTGGTCCCCCTGGTTGCTCTTAGTCCCCCAGGCTGTGCTTGGTCCCCCAGGCTGTGCTTGGTCCCCCAGGCTGTGCTTGGTCCCCCAGGCTGTGCTTGGTCCCCCTGGTTGCTCTTGGTCCCCCGGGCTGTGCTTGGTCCCCCAGACTGTGCTTGGTCCCCCAGGCTGTGCTTGGTCCCCCAGGCTGTGCTTCGTCTCCCTGGTTGCTCTTGGTCCCCCAGGCTGTGCTTGGTCCCCTTGGTTGCTCTTGGTCCCCCAGGCTGTGCTTGGTCCCCCAGGCTGTGCTTGGTCCCCCTGGCTGTGCTTGGTCCCCCTGGTTGCTCTTGGTCCCCCAGGCTGTGCTTGGTCCCCCAGGCTGTGCTTGGTCCCCCTGGTTGCTCTTGGTCCCCCAGGCTGTGCTTGGTCCCCCAGGCTGTGCTTGTTCCCCCTGGTTGCTCTTGTTCCCCCAGGCTGTGCTTGGTCCCCCAGGCTGTCCTTGGTCCCCCAGGTTGCTCTTGGTCCCCCAGGCTGTGCTTGGTCCCCCAGGCTGTGCTTGGTCCCCCAGGCTGTGCTTGGTCCCCCTGGTTGCTCTTGGTCCCCCAGGCTGTGCTTGGTCCCCCTGGTTGCTCTTGGTCCCCCAGGCTGTGCTTGGTCCCCCAGGCTTTGCTTGGTCCCCCAGGCTGTGCTTGGTCCCCCTGGTTGCTCTTGGTCCCCCAGGCTGTGCTTGGTCCCGCAGGCTGTGCTTGGTTCCCCTGGTTGCTCTTGGTCCCCCAGGCTGTGCTTGGTCCCCTTGGTTGCTCTTGGTCCCCCAGGCTGTGCTTGGTCCCCCAGGCTGTGCTTGGTCCCCCAGGCTGTGTTTGGTCCCCCAGGCTGTGCTTGGTCCCCCAGGCTGTGTTTGGTCCCCCAGGCTGTGCTTGGTCCCCCTGGTTGCTCTTGGTCCCCCAGGCTGTGCTTTGTCCCCCAGGCTGTGCTTGGTCCCCCAGGCTGTGCTTGGTCCCCCTGGTTGCTCTTGGTCCCCCAGGCTGTGCTTGGTCTCCCAGGCTGTGCTAGGTCCCCCAGGCTGTGCTTGATCCCCCTGGTTGCTCTTGGTCCCCCAGGCTGTGCTTGGTCCCCCAGGCTGTGCTTGGTCCCCCTGGTTGCTCTTGGTCCCCCAGGCTGTGCTTGGTCCCCCAGGCTGTGCTTGGTCCCCCAGGCTGTGCTTGGTCCCCCTGGTTGCTCTTGGTCCCCCAGGCTGTGCTTGGTCCCCCTGGTTGCTCTTGGTCCCCCAGGCTGTGCTTGGTCCCCCTGATTGCTCTTGGTCCCCCAGGCTGTGCTTGGTCCCCCAGGCTGTGCTTGGTCCCCCTGGTTGCTCTTGCTCCCCCAGGCTGTGCTTGGTCCCCCAGGCTGTGCTTGGTCCCCCTGGTTGCTCTTGGTCCCCCTGGTTGCTCTTGGTCCCCCAGGCTGTGCTTGGTCCCCCTGGTTGCTCTTGGTCCCCCAGGCTGTGTTTGGTCCCCTTGTTTGCTCTTGGTCCTCCAGGCTGTGCTTGGTCCCCCAGGCTGTGCTTGGTCCCCCTGGTTGCTCTTAGTCCCCCAGGCTGTGCTTGGTCCCCCAGGCTGTGCTTGGTCCCCCAGGCTGTGCTTGGTCCCCCTGGTTGCTCTTGGTCCCCCGGCTGTGCTTGGTCCCCCAGACTGTGCTTGGTCCCCCTGGTTGCTCTTAGTCCCCCAGGCTGTGCTTGGTCCCCCAGGCTGTGCTTGGTCCCCCAGGCTGTGCTTGGTCCCCCTGGTTGCTCTTGGTCCCCCAGGCTGTGCTTGGTCCCCCAGGCTGTGCTTGGTCCCCCTGGTTGCTCTTGGTCCCCCAGGATGTGCTTGGTCCCCCAGGCTGTGCTTGGTCCCCCTGGTTGCTCTTGGTCCCCCAGGCTGTGCTTGGTCCCCCTGGTTGCTCTTGGTCCCCCAGGCTGTGCTTGGTCCCGCTGGTTGCTCTTGGTCCCCCAGGCTGTGTTTGGTCCCCCAGGCTGTGCTTGGTCCCCCTGGTTGCTCTTGGTCCCCTAGGCTGTGCTTGGTCCCCCAGGCTGTGCTTGGTCCCCCAGGCTGTGCTTGGTGCCCCAGGCTGTGCTTGGTCCCCCTGGTTGCTCTTGGTCCCCCAGGCTGTGCCTGGTCCCCCAGGCTGTGCTTGGTCCCCCAGGCTGTGCTTGGTCCCCCTGGTTGCTCTTGGCCCCCCAGGCTGTGCTTGGTCTCCCAGGCTGTGCTTGGTCCCCCAGGCTGTGCTTGGTCCCCCTGATTGCTCTTGGTCCCCCAGGCTGTGCTTGGTCCCCCAGGCTGTGCTTGGTCCCCCAGGCTGTGCTTGGTCCCCCTGGTTGCTCTTGGTCCCCCAGGCTGTGCTTGGTCTCCCAGGCTGTGCTTGGTCCCCCAGGCTGTGCTTGGTCCCCCTGATTGCTCTTGGTCCCCCAGGCTGTGCTTGGTCCCCCAGGCTGTGCTTGGTCCCCCAGGCTGTGCTTGGTCCCTCTGGTTGCTCTTGGTCCCCCAGGCTGTGCTTGGTCTCCCAGGCTGTGCTTGGTCCCCCAGGCTGTGCTTGGTCCCCCTGGTTGCTCTTGGTCCCCCAGGCTGTGCTTGGTCCCGCTGGTTGCTCTTGGTCCCCCAGGCTGTGCTTGGTCCCCCAGGCTGTGCTTGGTCCCCCAGGCTGTGCTTGGTCCCCATGGTTGCTCTTGGTCCCCCAGGCTGTGCTTGGTCCCCCTGGTTGCTCTTGGTCCCCCAGGCTGTGCTTGGTCCCCCTGGTTGCTCTTGGTCCCCCAGGCTGTGCTTGGTCCCCCAGGCTGTGCTTGGTCCCCCTGGTTGCTCTTGGTCCCCCAGGATGTGCTTGGTCCCCCTGGTTGCTCTTGGTCCCCCAGGCTGTGCTTGGTCCCCCAGGCTGTGCTTGGTCCCCCAGGCTGTGCTTGGTCCCCCTGGTTGCTCTTGGTCCCCCAGGCTGTGCTTGGTCCCCCAGGCTGTGCTTGGTCCCCCTGGTTGCTTTTGGTCCCCCAGGCTGTGCTTGGTCCCCCTGGTTGCTCTTGGTCCCCCAGGCTGTGCTTGGTCCCCCAGGCTGTGCTTGATCCCCCAGGCTGTGCTTGGTCCCCCTGGTTGCTCTTTGTCCCCCAGGCTGTGCTTAGTCCCCCTGGTTGCTCTTGGTCCCCCAGGTTGTGCTTGGTCCCCCTGATTGCTCTTGGTCCCCCAGGCTGTGCTTGGTCCCCCTGGTTGCTCTTAGTCCCCCAGGCTGTGCTTGGTCCCCCAGGCTGTGCTTGGTCCCCCAGGCTGTGCTTGGTCCCCCAGGCTGTGCTTGGTCCCCCTGGTTGCTCTTGGTCCCCCGGGCTGTGCTTGGTCCCCCAGACTGTGCTTGGTCCCCCAGGCTGTGCTTGGTCCCCCAGGCTGTGCTTCGTCTCCCTGGTTGCTCTTGGTCCCCCAGGCTGTGCTTGGTCCCCTTGGTTGCTCTTGGTCCCCCAGGCTGTGCTTGGTCCCCCAGGCTGTGCTTGGTCCCCCTGGCTGTGCTTGGTCCCCCTGGTTGCTCTTGGTCCCCCAGGCTGTGCTTGGTCCCCCAGGCTGTGCTTGGTCCCCCTGGTTGCTCTTGGTCCCCCAGGCTGTGCTTGGTCCCCCAGGCTGTGCTTGGCCCCCCTGGTTGCTCTTGGTCCCCCAGGCTGTGCTTGGTCCCCCTGGTTGCTCTTGGTCCCCCAGGCTGTGCTTGGTCCTGCTGGTTGCTCTTGGTCCCCCAGGCTGTGTTTGGTCCCCCAGGCTGTGCTTGGTCCCCCTGGTTGCTCTTGGTCCCCCAGGCTGTGCTTGGTCCCCCAGGCTGTGCTTGGTGCCCCAGGCTGTGCTTGGTCCCCCTGGTTGCTCTTGGTCCCCCAGGCTGTGCTTGGTCCCCCAGGCTGTGCTTGGTCCCCCAGGCTGTGCTTGGTCCCCCTGGTTGCTCTTGGTCCCCCAGGCTGTGCTTGGGTCTCCCAGGCTGTGCTTGGTCCCCCAGGCTGTGCTTGGTCCCCCTGGTTGCTCTTGGTCCC
This sequence comes from Lissotriton vulgaris, assembly GCF_964263255.1. NCBI lineage: Eukaryota > Metazoa > Chordata > Amphibia > Caudata > Salamandridae > Lissotriton > Lissotriton vulgaris. The sequence continues at coordinate 116,506 of NW_028247558.1, forward strand.
CCAGGCTGTGCTTGGTCCCCCAGGCTGTCCTTGGTCCCCCTGGTTGCTCTTGGTCCCCCAGGCTGTGCTTGGTCCCCCAGGCTGTGCTTGGTCCCCCAGGCTGTGTTTGGTCCTCCTGGTTGCTCTTGGTCCCCCAGGCTGTGCTTGGTCCCCCTGGTTGCTCTTGGTCCCCCAGGCTGTGCTTGGTCCCCCAGGCTTTGCTTGGTCCCCCAGGCTGTGCTTGGTCCCCCTGGTTGCTCTTGGTCCCCCAGGCTGTGCTTGGTCCCGCAGGCTGTGCTTGGTCCCCCTGGTTGCTCTTGGTCCCCCAGGCTGTGCTTGGTCCCCTTGGTTGCTCTTGGTCCCCCAGGCTGTGCTTGGTCCCCCAGGCTGTGCTTGGTCCCCCAGGCTGTGTTTGGTCCCCCAGGCTGTGCTTGGTCCCCCTGGTTGCTCTTGGTCCCCCAGGCTGTGCTTGGTCCCCCAGGCTGTGCTTGGCCCCCCAGGCTGTGCTTGGTCCCCCTGGTTGCTCTTGGTCCCCCAGGCTGTGCTTGGTCCCCCAGGCTGTGCTTGGTCCCCCTGGTTGCTCTTGGTCCCCCAGGCTGTGCTTGGTCCCCCAGGCTGTGCTTGGTCCCCCTGGTTGCTCTTGGTCCCCCAGGCTGTGCTTGGTCCCCCTGGTTGCTCTTGGTCCCCCAGGCTGTGCTTGGTCCCCCTGGTTGCTCTTGGTCCCCCAGGCTGTGCTTGGTCCCGCTGGTTGCTCTTGGTCCCCCAGGCTGTGTTTGGTCCCCCAGGCTGTGCTTGGTCCCCCAGGCTGTGCTTGGTCCCCCTGGTTGCTCTTGGTCCCCCAGGCTGTGCTTGGTCCCCCAGGCTGTGCTTGGTGCCCCAGGCTGTGCTTGGTCCCCCTGGTTGCTCTTGGTCCCCCAGGCTGTGCTTGGTCCCCCAGGCTGTGCTTGGTCCCCCAGGCTGTGCTTGGTCCTCCTGGTTGCTCTTGGTCCCCCAGGCTGTGCTTGGTCTCCCAGGCTGTGCTTGGTCCCCCAGGCTGTGCTTGGTCCCCCTGGTTGCTCTTGGTCCCCCAGGCTGTGCTTGGTCCCCCAGGCTGTCCTTGGTCCCCCTGGTTGCTCTTGGTCCCCCAGGCTGTGCTTGGTCCCCCAGGCTGTGCTTGGTCCCCCAGGCTGTGCTTGGTCCCCCTGGTTGCTCTTGGTCCCCCAGGCTGTGCTTGGTCCCCAAGGCTTTGCTTGGTCCCCCAGGCTGTGCTTGGTCCCCCTGGTTGCTCTTGGTCCCCCAGGCTGTGCTTGGTCCCGCAGGCTGTGCTTGGTCCCCCTGGTTGCTCTTGGTCCCCCAGGCTGTGCTTGGTCCCCTTGGTTGCTCTTGGTCCCCCAGGCTGTGCTTGGTCCCCCAGGCTGTGCTTGGTCCCCCAGGCTGTGTTTGGTCCCCCAGGCTGTGCTTGGTCCCCCTGGTTGCTCTTGGTCCCCCAGGCTGTGCTTGGTCCCCCAGGCTGTGCTTGGTCCCCCAGGCTGTGCTTGGTCCCCCAGGCTGTGTTTGGTCCCCCAGGCTGTGCTTGGTCCCCCTGGTTGCTCTTGGTCCCCCAGGCTGTGCGTGGTCCCCCAGGCTGTGCTTGGTCCCCCAGGCTGTGCTTGGTCCCCCGGTTGCTCTTGGTCCCCCAGGCTGTGCTTGGTCTCCCAGGCTGTGCTAGGTCCCCCAGGCTGTGCTTGATCCCCCTGGTTGCTCTTGGTCCCCCAGGCTGTGCTTGGTCCCCCAGGCTGTGCTTGGTCCCCCTGGTTGCTCTTGGTCCCCCAGGCTGTGCTTGGTCCCCCAGGCTGTGCTTGGTCCCCCAGGCTGTGCTTGGTCCCCCTGGTTGCTCTTGGTCCCCCAGGCTGTGCTTGGTCCCCCTGGTTGCTCTTGGTCCCCCAGGCTGTGCTTGGTCCCCCTGATTGCTCTTGGTCCCCCTGGTTGCTCTTGGTCCCCCAGGCTGTGCTTGGTCCCCCTGGTTGCTCTTGGTCCCCCAGGCTGTGTTTGGTCCCCTTGTTTGCTCTTGGTCCTCCAGGCTGTGCTTGGTCCCCCAGGCTGTGCTTGGTCCCCCTGGTTGCTCTTAGTCCCCCAGGCTGTGCTTGGTCCCCCAGGCTGTGCTTGGTCCCCCAGGCTGTGCTTGGTCCCCCTGGTTGCTCTTGGTCCCCCAGGCTGTGCTTGGTCCCCCAGACTGTGCTTGGTCCCCCTGGTTGCTCTTAGTCCCCCAGGCTGTGCTTGGTCCCCCAGGCTGTGCTTGGTCCCCCAGGCTGTGCTTGGTCCCCCAGGCTGTGCTTGGTCCCCCTGGTTGCTCTTGGTCCCCCAGGCTGTGCTTGGTCCCCCAGACTGTGCTTGGTCCCCCTGGTTGCTCTTAGTCCCCCAGGCTGTGCTTGGTCCCCCAGGCTGTGCTTGGTCCCCCAGGCTGTGCTTGGTCCCCCTGGTTGCTCTTGGTCCCCCAGGCTGTGCTTGGTCCCCCAGGCTGTGCTTGGTCCCCCTGGTTGCTCTTGGTCCCCCAGGATGTGCTTGGTCCCCCAGGCTGTGCTTGGTCCCCCTGGTTGCTCTTGGTCCCCCAGGCTGTGCTTGGTCCCCCTGGTTGCTCTTGGTCCCCCAGGCTGTGCTTGGTCCCGCTGGTTGCTCTTGGTCCCCCAGGCTGTGTTTGGTCCCCCAGGCTGTGCTTGGTCCCCCTGGTTGCTCTTGGTCTCCCAGGCTGTGCTTGGTCCCCCAGGCTGTGCTTGGTCCCCCAGGCTGTGCTTGGTGCCCCAGGCTGTGCTTGGTCCCCCTGGTTGCTCTTGGTCCCCCAGGCTGTGCTTGGTCCCCCAGGCTGTGCTTGGTCCCGCAGGCTGTGCTTGGTCCCCCTGGTTGCTCTTGGTCCCCCAGGCTGTGCTTGGTCCCCCAGGCTGTGCTTGGTCCCCCTGGTTGCTCTTGGTCCCCCAGGCTGTGCTTGGTCCCCCAGGCTGTGCTTGGTCCCCCTGGTTGCTCTTGGTCCCCCAGGCTGTGCTTGGTCTCCCAGGCTGTGCTTGGTCCCCCAGGCTGTGCTTGGTCCCCCTGGTTGCTCTTGGTCCCCCAGGCTGTGATTGGTCCCCCAGGCTGTCCTTGGTCCCCCTGGTTGCTCTTGGTCCCCCAGGCTGTGCTTGGTCCCCCAGGCTGTGCTTGGTCCCCCAGGCTGTGCTTGGTCCCCCTGGTTGCTCTTGGTCCCCCAGGCTGTGCTTGGCCCCCCTGGTTGCTCTTGGTCCCCCAGGCTGTGCTTGGTCCCCCAGGCTGTGCTTGGTCCCCCTGGTTGCTCTTGGTCCCCCAGGCTGTGCTTGGTCCCCCAGGCTGTGTTTGGTCCCCCTGGTTGCTCTTGGTCCCCCAGGCTGTGCTTGGTCCCCCAGGCTGTGCTTGGTCCCCCAGGCTTTGCTTGGTCCCCCAGGCTGTGCTTGGTCCCCCTGGTTGCTCTTGGTCCCCCAGGCTGTGCTTGGTCCCCCAGGCTGTGTTTGGTCCCCCTGGTTGCTCTTGGTCCCCCAGGCTGTGCTTGGTCCCCCAGGCTGTGCTTAGTCCCCCAGGCTTTGCTTGGTCCCCCAGGCTGTGCTTGGTCCCCCTGGTTGCTCTTGGTCCCCCAGGCTGTGCTTGGTCCCCCAGGCTGTGCTTGGTCCCCCTGGTTGCTCTTGGTCCCCCAGGCTGTGCTTGGTCCCCTTGGTTGCTCCTGGTCCCCCAGGCTGTGCTTGGTCCCCCAGGCTGTGCTTGGTCCCCCTGGTTGCTCTTGGTCCCCCAGGCTTTGCTTGGTCTCCCAGGCTGTGCTTGTTCCCCCTGGTTGCTCTTGGTCCCCCAGGCTGTGCTTGGTCTCCCAGGCTGTGCTTGGTCCCCCAGGCTGTGCTTGGTCCCCCTGGTTGCTCTTGGTCCCCCAGGCTGTGCTTGGTCCCCCAGGCTGGGCTTGGTCCCCCTGGTTGCTCCTGGTCCCCCAGGCTGTGCTCGGTCCCCCTGTTTGCTCTTGGTCCCCCAGGCTGTGCTTGGTCCCCCTGGTTGCTCTTGGTCCCCCAGGCTGTGCTTGGTCCCACAGTCTGTGCTTGGTCCCCCTGGTTGCTCTTGCTCCCCCAGGCTGTGCTTGGCCCCCCAGGCTGTGCTTGGTCCCCCAGGCTGTGCTTGGTCCTCCTGGTTGCTCTTGGTCCCCCAGGCTGTGCTTGGTCCCCCAGGCTGTGCTTGGTCCCCCTGGTTGCTCTTGGTCCCCCAGGCTGTGCTTGGTCCCCTTGTTTGCTCTTGGTCCTCCAGGCTGTGCTTGGTCCCCCAGGCTGTGCTTGGTCCCCCTGGTTGCTCTTGGTCCCCCAGGCGGTGCTTGGTCCCCTTAGTTGCTCTTGGTCCCCCAGGCTGTGCTTGGTCCCCCAGGCTGTGCTTGGTCCCCCTGGCTGTGCTTGGTCCCCCTGGTTGCTCTTGGTCCCCCAGGCTGTGCTTGGTCCCCCAGGCTGTGCTTGGTCCCCCAGGCTGTGCTTGGTCCCCCTGGTTGCTCTTGGTCCCCCAGGCTGTGCTTGGTCCCCCAGGCTGTGCTTGGTCCCCCTGGTTGCTCTTGGTCCCCCAGGATGTGCTTGGTCCCCCAGGCTGTGCTTGGTCCCCCTGGTTGCTCTTGGTCCCCCAGGCTGTGCTTGGTCCCCCTGGTTGCTCTTGGTCCCCCAGGCTGTGCTTGGTCCCGCTGGTTGCTCTTGGTCCCCCAGGCCGTGTTTGGTCCCCCAGGCTGTGCTTGGTCCCCCTGGTTGCTCTTGGTCCCCCAGGCTGTGCTTGGTCCCCCAGGCTGTGCTTGGTCCCCCAGGCTGTGCTTGGTGCCCCAGGCTGTGCTTGGTCCCCCTGGTTGCTCTTGGTCCCCCAGGCTGTGCTTGGTCCCCCAGGCTGTGCTTGGTCCCCCAGGCTGTGCTTGGTCCCCCTGGTTGCTCTTGGTCCCCCAGGCTGTGCTTGGTCTCCCAGGCTGTGCTTGGTCCCCCAGGCTGTGCTTGGTCCCCCTGATTGCTCTTGGTCCCCCAGGCTGTGCTTGGTCCCCCAGGCTGTGCTTGGTCCCCCAGGCTGTGCTTGGTCCCCCTGGTTGCTCTTGGTCCCCCAGGCTGTGCTTGGTCTCCCAGGCTGTGCTTGGTCCCCCAGGCTGTGCTTGGTCCCCCTGATTGCTCTTGGTCCCCCAGGCTGTGCTTGGTCCCCCAGGCTGTGCTTGGTCCCCCAGGCTGTGCTTGGTCCCTCTGGTTGCTCTTGGTCCCCCAGGCTGTGCTTGGTCTCCCAGGCTGTGCTTGGTCCCCCAGGCTGTGCTTGGTCCCCCTGGTTGCTCTTGGTCCCCCAGGCTGTGCTTGGTCCCGCTGGTTGCTCTTGGTCCCCCAGGCTGTGCTTGGTCTCCCAGGCTGTGCTTGGTCCCCCAGGCTGTGCTTGGTCCCCATGGTTGCTCTTGGTCCCCCAGGCTGTGCTTGGTCCCCCTGGTTGCTCTTGGTCCCCCAGGCTGTGCTTGGTCCCCCTGGTTGCTCTTGGTCCCCCAGGCTGTGCTTGGTCCCCCAGGCTGTGCTTGGTCCCCCTGGTTGCTCTTGGTCCCCCAGGCTGTGCTTGGTCCCCCTGGTTGCTCTTGGTCCCCCAGGCTGTGCTTGGTCCCCCAGGCTGTGCTTGATCCCCCAGGCTGTGCTTGGTCCCCCTGGTTGCTCTTTGTCCCCCAGGCTGTGCTTAGTCCCCCTGGTTGCTCTTGGTCCCCCAGGTTGTGCTTGGTACCCCTGATTGCTCTTGGTCCCCCAGGCTGTGCTTGGTCCCCCTGGTTGCTCTTAGTCCCCCAGGCTGTGCTTGGTCCCCCAGGCTGTGCTTGGTCCCCCAGGCTGTGCTTGGTCCCCCAGGCTGTGCTTGGTCCCCCTGGTTGCTCTTGGTCCCCCGGGCTGTGCTTGGTCCCCCAGACTGTGCTTGGTCCCCCAGGCTGTGCTTGGTCCCCCAGGCTGTGCTTCGTCCCCCTGGTTGCTCTTGGTCCCCCAGGCTGTGCTTGGTCCCCTTGGTTGCTCTTGGTCCCCCAGGCTGTGCTTGGTCCCCCAGGCTGTGCTTGGTCCCCCTGGCTGTGCTTGGTCCCCCTGGTTGCTCTTGGTCCCCCAGGCTGTGCTTGGTCCCCCAGGCTGTGCTTGGTCCCCCTGGTTGCTCTTGGTCCCCCAGGCTGTGCTTGGTCCCCCAGGCTGTGCTTGGTCCCCCTGGTTGCTCTTGGTCCCCCAGGCTGTGCTTGGTCCCCCTGGTTGCTCTTGTTCCCCCAGGCTGTGCTTGGTCCCGCTGGTTGCTCTTGGTCCCCCAGGCTGTGTTTGGTCCCCCAGGCTGTGCTTGGTCCCCCAGGCTGTGCTTGGTCCCCCTAGTTGCTCTTGGTCCCCCAGGCTGTGCTTGGTCCCCCAGGCTGTGCTTGGTGCCCCAGGCTGTGCTTGGTCCCCCTGGTTGCTCTTGGTCCCCCAGGCTGTGCTTGGTCCCCCAGGCTGTGCTTGGTCCCCCAGGCTGTGCTTGGTCCCCCTGGTTGCTCTTGGTCCCCCAGGCTGTGCTTGGTCTCCCAGGCTGTGCTTGGTCCCCCAGGCTGTGCTTGGTCCCCCTGGTTGCTCTTGGTCCCCCAGGCTGTGCTTGGTCCCCCAGGCTGTCCTTGGTCCCCCTGGTTGCTCTTGGTCCCCCAGGCTGTGCTTGGTCCCCCAGGCTGTGCTTGGTCCCCCAGGCTGTGCTTGGTCCCCCTGGTTGCTCTTGGTCCCCCAGGCTGTGCTTGGTCCCCCTGGTTGCTCTTGGTCCCCCAGGCTGTGCTTGGTCCCCCAGGCTTTGCTTGGTCCCCCTGGTTGCTCTTGGTCCCCCAGGCTGTGCTTGGTCCCCCAGGCTGTGCTTGGTCCCCCAGGCTGTGCTTGGTCCCCCAGGCTGTGTTTGGTCCCCCAGGCTGTGCTTGGTCCCCCTGGTTGCTCTTGGTCCCCCAGGCTGTGCGTGGTCCCCCAGGCTGTGCTTGGTCCCCCAGGCTGTGCTTGGTCCCCCAGGCTGTGCTTGGTCCCCCTGGTTGCTCTTGGTCCCCCAGGCTGTGCTTGGTCCCCCAGGCTGTGCTTGGTCCCCCTGGTTGCTCTTGGTCCCCCAGGCTGTGCTTGGTCCCCCTGGTTGCTCTTGTTCCCCCAGGCTGTGCTTGGTCCCGCTGGTTGCTCTTGGTCCCCCAGGCTGTGTTTGGTCCCCCAGGCTGTGCTTGGTCCCCCAGGCTGTGCTTGGTCCCCCTGGTAGCTCTTGGTCCCCCAGGCTGTGCTTGGTCCCCCAGGCTGTGCTTGGTGCCCCAGGCTGTGCTTGGTCCCCCTGGTTGCTCTTGGTCCCCCAGGCTGTGCTGGTCCCCCAGGCTGTGCTTGGTCCCCCAGGCTGTGCTTGGTCCCCCTGGTTGCTCTTGGTCCCCCAGGCTGTGCTTGGTCTCCCAGGCTGTGCTTGGTCCCCCAGGCTGTGCTTGGTCCCCCTGGTTGCTCTTGGTCCCCCAGGCTGTGCTTGGTCCCCCAGGCTGTCCTTGGTCCCCCTGGTTGCTCTTGGTCCCCCAGGCTGTGCTTGGTCCCCCAGGCTGTGCTTGGTCCCCCAGGCTGTGCTTGGTCCCCCTGGTTGCTCTTGGTCCCCCAGGCTGTGCTTGGTCCCCCTGGTTGCTCTTGGTCCCCCAGGCTGTGCTTGGTCCCCCAGGCTTTGCTTGGTCCCCCTGGTTGCTCTTGGTCCCCCAGGCTGTGCTTGGTCCCCCAGGCTGTGCTTGGTCCCCCAGGCTGTGCTTGGTCCCCCAGGCTGTGTTTGGTCCCCCAGGCTGTGCTTGGTCCCCCTGGTTGCTCTTGGTCCCCCAGGCTGTGCGTGGTCCCCCAGGCTGTGCTTGGTCCCCCAGGCTGTGCTTGGTCCCCCGGTTGCTCTTGGTCCCCCAGGCTGTGCTTGGTCTCCCAGGCTGTGCTAGGTCCCCCAGGCTGTGCTTGATCCCCCTGGTTGCTCTTGGTCCCCCAGGCTGTGCTTGGTCCCCCTGGTTGCTCTTGGTCCCCCCAGGCTGTGCTTGGTCCCCCAGGCTGTGCTTGGTCCCCCAGGCTGTGCTTGGTCCCCCTGGTTGCTCTTGGTCCCCCAGGCTGTGCTTGGTCCCCCTGGTTGCTCTTGGTCCCCCAGGCTGTGCTTGGTCCCCCTGATTGCTCTTGGTCCCCCTGGTTGCTCTTGGTCCCCCAGGCTGTGCTTGGTCCCCCTGGTTGCTCTTGGTCCCCCAGGCTGTGTTTGGTCCCCTTGTTTGCTCTTGGTCCTCCAGGCTGTGCTTGGTCCCCCAGGCTGTGCTTGGTCCCCCTGGTTGCTCTTAGTCCCCCAGGCTGTGCTTGGTCCCCCAGGCTGTGCTTGGTCCCCCTGGTTGCTCTTGGTCCCCCAGGCTGTGCTTGGTCCCCCAGACTGTGCTTGGTCCCCCTGGTTGCTCTTAGTCCCCCAGGCTGTGCTTGGTCCCCCAGGCTGTGCTTGGTCCCCCAGGCTGTGCTTGGTCCCCCTGGTTGCTCTTGGTCCCCCAGGCTGTGCTTGGTCCCCCAGGCTGTGCTTGGTCCCCCTGGTTGCTCTTGGTCCCCCAGGATGTGCTTGGTCCCCCAGGCTGTGCTTGGTCCCCCTGGTTGCTCTTGGTCCCCCAGGCTGTGCTTGGTCCCCCTGGTTGCTCTTGGTCCCCCAGGCTGTGCTTGGTCCCGCTGGTTGCTCTTGGTCCCCCAGGCTGTGTTTGGTCCCCCAGGCTGTGCTTGGTCCCCCTGGTTGCTCTTGGTCCCCCAGGCTGTGCTTGGTCCCCCAGGCTGTGCTTGGTGCCCCAGGCTGTGCTTGGTCCCCCTGGTTGCTCTTGGTCCCCCAGGCTGTGCTTGGTCCCCCAGGCTGTGCTTGGTCCCGCAGGCTGTGCTTGGTCCCCCTGGTTGCTCTTGGTCCCCCAGGCTGTGCTTGGTCCCCCAGGCTGTGCTTGGTCCCCCTGGTTGCTCTTGGTCCCCCAGGCTGTGCTTGGTCCCCCAGGCTGTGCTTGGTCCCCCTGGTTGCTCTTGGTCCCCCAGGCTGTGCTTGGTCTCCCAGGCTGTGCTTGGTCCCCCAGGCTGTGCTTGGTCCCCCTGGTTGCTCTTGGTCCCCCAGGCTGTGATTGGTCCCCCAGGCTGTCCTTGGTCCCCCTGGTTGCTCTTGGTCCCCCAGGCTGTGCTTGGTCCCCCAGGCTGTGCTTGGTCCCCCAGGCTGTGCTTGGTCCCCCTGGTTGCTCTTGGTCCCCCAGGCTGTGCTTGGCCCCCCTGGTTGCTCTTGGTCCCCCAGGCTGTGCTTGGTCCCCCAGGCTGTGCTTGGTCCCCCTGGTTGCTCTTGGTCCCCCAGGCTGTGCTTGGTCCCCCAGGCTGTGTTTGGTCCCCCTGGTTGCTCTTGGTCCCCCAGGCTGTGCTTGGTCCCCCAGGCTGTGCTTGGTCCCCCAGGCTTTGCTTGGTCCCCCAGGCTGTGCTTGGTCCCCCTGGTTGCTCTTGGTCCCCCAGGCTGTGCTTGGTCCCCCAGGCTGTGTTTGGTCCCCCTGGTTGCTCTTGGTCCCCCAGGCTGTGCTTGGTCCCCCAGGCTGTGCTTAGTCCCCCAGGCTTTGCTTGGTCCCTCAGGCTGTGCTTGGTCCCCCTGGTTGCTCTTGGTCCCCCAGGCTGTGCTTGGTCCCCCAGGCTGTGCTTGGTCCCCCTGGTTGCTCTTGGTCCCCCAGGCTGTGCTTGGTCCCCTTGGTTGCTCCTGGTCCCCCAGGCTGTGCTTGGTCCCCCAGGCTGTGCTTGGTCCCCCTGGTTGCTCTTGGTCCCCCAGGCTTTGCTTGGTCTCCCAGGCTGTGCTTGTTCCCCCTGGTTGCTCTTGGTCCCCCAGGCTGTGCTTGGTCTCCCAGGCTGTGCTTGGTCCCCCAGGCTGTGCTTGGTCCCCCTGGTTGCTCTTGGTCCCCCAGGCTGTGCTTGGTCCCCCAGGCTGGGCTTGGTCCCCCTGGTTGCTCCTGGTCCCCCAGGCTGTGCTCGGTCCCCCTGTTTGCTCTTGGTCCCCCAGGCTGTGCTTGGTCCCCCTGGTTGCTCTTGGTCCCCCAGGCTGTGCTTGGTCCCACAGTCTGTGCTTGGTCCCCCTGGTTGCTCTTGCTCCCCCAGGCTGTGCTTGGCCCCCCAGGCTGTGCTTGGTCCCCCAGGCTGTGCTTGGTCCTCCTGGTTGCTCTTGGTCCCCCAGGCTGTGCTTGGTCCCCCAGGCTGTGCTTGGTCCCCCTGGTTGCTCTTGGTCCCCCAGGCTGTGCTTGGTCCCCTTGTTTGCTCTTGGTCCTCCAGGCTGTGCTTGGTCCCCCAGGCTGTGCTTGGTCCCCCTGGTTGCTCTTGGTCCCCCAGGTGGTGCTTGGTCCCCTTAGTTGCTCTTGGTCCCCCAGGCTGTGCTTGGTCCCCCAGGCTGTGCTTGGTCCCCCTGGCTGTGCTTGGTCCCCCTGGTTGCTCTTGGTCCCCCAGGCTGTGCTTGGTCCCCCAGGCTGTGCTTGGTCCCCCAGGCTGTGCTTGGTCCCCCTGGTTGCTCTTGGTCCCCCAGGCTGTGCTTGGTCCCCCAGGCTGTGCTTGGTCCCCCTGGTTGCTCTTGGTCCCCCAGGATGTGCTTGGTCCCCCAGGCTGTGCTTGGTCCCCCTGGTTGCTCTTGGTCCCCCAGGCTGTGCTTGGTCCCCCTGGTTGCTCTTGGTCCCCCAGGCTGTGCTTGGTCCCGCTGGTTGCTCTTGGTCCCCCAGGCTGTGTTTGGTCCCCCAGGCTGTGCTTGGTCCCCCTGGTTGCTCTTGGTCCCCCAGGCTGTGCTTGGTCCCCCAGGCTGTGCTTGGTCCCCCAGGCTGTGCTTGGTGCCCCAGGCTGTGCTTGGTCCCCCTGGTTGCTCTTGGTCCCCCAGGCTGTGCTTGGTCCCCCAGGCTGTGCTTGGTCCCCCAGGCTGTGCTTGGTCCCCCTGGTTGCTCTTGGTCCCCCAGGCTGTGCTTGGTCTCCCAGGCTGTGCTTGGTCCCCCAGGCTGTGCTTGGTCCCCCTGATTGCTCTTGGTCCCCCAGGCTGTGCTTGGTCCCCCAGGCTGTGCTTGGTCCCCCAGGCTGTGCTTGGTCCCCCTGGTTGCTCTTGGTCCCCCAGGCTGTGCTTGGTCTCCCAGGCTGTGCTTGGTCCCCCAGGCTGTGCTTGGTCCCCCTGATTGCTCTTGGTCCCCCAGGCTGTGCTTGGTCCCCCAGGCTGTGCTTGGTCCCCCAGGCTGTGCTTGGTCCCTCTGGTTGCTCTTGGTCCCCCAGGCTGTGCTTGGTCTCCCAGGCTGTGCTTGGTCCCCCAGGCTGTGCTTGGTCCCCCTGGTTGCTCTTGGTCCCCCAGGCTGTGCTTGGTCCCGCTGGTTGCTCTTGGTCCCCCAGGCTGTGCTTGGTCTCCCAGGCTGTGCTTGGTCCCCCAGGCTGTGCTTGGTCCCCATGGTTGCTCTTGGTCCCCCAGGCTGTGCTTGGTCCCCCTGGTTGCTCTTGGTCCCCCAGGCTGTGCTTGGTCCCCCTGGTTGCTCTTGGTCCCCCAGGCTGTGCTTGGTCCCCCAGGCTGTGCTTGGTCCCCCTGGTTGCTCTTGGTCCCCCAGGATGTGCTTGGTCCCCCTGGTTGCTCTTGGTCCCCCAGGCTGTGCTTGGTCCCCCAGGCTGTGCTTGGTCCCCCAGGCTGTGCTTGGTCCCCCTGGTTGCTCTTGGTCCCCCAGGCTGTGCTTGGTCCCCCAGGCTGTGCTTGGTCCCCCTGGTTGCTCTTGGTCCCCCAGGCTGTGCTTGGTCCCCCTGGTTGCTCTTGGTCCCCCAGGCTGTGCTTGGTCCCCCAGGCTGTGCTTGATCCCCCAGGCTGTGCTTGGTCCCCCTGGTTGCTCTTTGTCCCCCAGGCTGTGCTTAGTCCCCCTGGTTGCTCTTGGTCCCCCAGGTTGTGCTTGGTCCCCCTGATTGCTCTTGGTCCCCCAGGCTGTGCTTGGTCCCCCTGGTTGCTCTTAGTCCCCCAGGCTGTGCTTGGTCCCCCAGGCTGTGCTTGGTCCCCCAGGCTGTGCTTGGTCCCCCAGGCTGTGCTTGGTCCCCCTGGTTGCTCTTGGTCCCCCGGGCTGTGCTTGGTCCCCCAGACTGTGCTTGGTCCCCCAGGCTGTGCTTGGTCCCCCAGGCTGTGCTTCGTCCCCCTGGTTGCTCTTGGTCCCCCAGGCTGTGCTTGGTCCCCTTGGTTGCTCTTGGTCCCCCAGGCTGTGCTTGGTCCCCCAGGCTGTGCTTGGTCCCCCTGGCTGTGCTTGGTCCCCCTGGTTGCTCTTGGTCCCCCAGGCTGTGCTTGGTCCCCCAGGCTGTGCTTGGTCCCCCTGGTTGCTCTTGGTCCCCCAGGCTGTGCTTGGTCCCCCAGGCTGTGCTTGGTCCCCCTGGTTGCTCTTGGTCCCCCAGGCTGTGCTTGGTCCCCCTGGTTGCTCTTGTTCCCCCAGGCTGTGCTTGGTCCCGCTGGTTGCTCTTGGTCCCCCAGGCTGTGTTTGGTCCCCCAGGCTGTGCTTGGTCCCCCAGGCTGTGCTTGGTCCCCCTGGTTGCTCTTGGTCCCCCAGGCTGTGCTTGGTCCCCCAGGCTGTGCTTGGTGCCCCAGGCTGTGCTTGGTCCCCCTGGTTGCTCTTGGTCCCCCAGGCTGTGCTTGGTCCCCCAGGCTGTGCTTGGTCTGAGGTAATATAAATTTTATGGTCAAGTTATGTTCCCTAGCGCGTACCCCACCGACTCCATGTACGAGTTAAAGTGCATGTAACTTCCCTCCTGTACCAGCTATGAAGACGCAAATACATTTGCGTCCAACGTTAACTTGTCCTCTTTCAGACCCACCATGAATGGGTTGAATGGTCCGTTCCTAAGTATGCTATGCCAACGTCTTTTTGTAGTGTACTCCTACGTTTTTCAGCCCTGGCTGAAGTAGGCCCTGAATCTCTGCCACCGAGCCTCTTTTCTGGCTTCTGACTCCGAGAAATCTCTGCCCAGGCAGCCCCCGTATCCGTGAACTCTGACTTACTTCTAGCGCGGCCCTCCGTGCTCAGCTCAGCCTGCTGCCTGCCAAGATTGACTATAACCTTCGAGTTATCTGTTTCCCTCCCCGAAAATACATTCCAGCCTGCTAGTTTCAGTAAACATCCTTTCTCAGCTACAGGGCTAAAGGGCCGACCTGTCTCTGTGCAAGTAATTCATAGCTCCGTTGCCATGCTTTCATGGAAGGCCCCTTGCCCCACGCTTTTCATACAGACACCCAGGCGCTTGTACACGCACTCACAACAAGTATAGAATAGCTTCTGCTCTAGAGACCTTTTCTGCCCAGATAGCTTAGTTCCTAAACATCATATATCAGATATGATAGAAGCACAAGTTGATCTGACATGCCAGACTTCTGTCTCTTTCCGTCAGTGTAAATGTCAAGTCCCCTGCACCCCTCCAGTTATACATCATCCAGCTGCGCGCGCATCCAAGCTTCCGATTTCTGCTAACATTGCAACATTCCGCTAGCACCACCCCTTGGTGCCACCCACTTGTGTCACTTATCAGTGACGTTTCCAGAACACACCTAGTTCACGCCTCTTGATTACGTACATGTACCACGTGTAATATTGTTATCTTGTCTTCTCTCAGCTGTTACGCCTCTTGCACTGTGACTTATGGAATGAAATAAGTATATAAGCTATGTACTGTTAATAAAATGTAGCGCTCTATCCCTTCTGACACCCTGTGTGGTGGTCAGAACATGATATCCTGATTCCTTTATGAGGAATAAAACCCTTAGAAACTCTTACACCACAGACTCTGTTTTCCTTCATTCTGATTGAGTTATTATTGATTAAGTACTTACCTGCATAGAAATTAAGAGAGTAAATTAATTATTTACGTCATTTTGGCGCCCGAACAGGGACCCCTCCCCCACCTCACGCGCCGGTTGGCGCGTTGCATACTGTGTCCCCTGCCATCAGTTAGATGGAACACACGTGTACTGGCAGGATTTCCTGCATCTCCCTCTGACCCACGGAGGTGACGAAGACTGCAATCAGTGCCCAGACGAGGCGGTGAGGAGTGCGGAGGATCCCGACCAGAGCCCAGCCGAAAGAAGCAAGGTCCGAGGTGTGAAGAGGCCCACCAGTTTTCCGAAGTTTTCCGAAGTTTTCCAAAGTTTTCCGAAGTTTTCCGAAGTTTTCCGAAGTTTTCCGAAGTCATTCCGAAGTTTTCCGAAGTTCCGAGTCGAGTCCAGTCGAGTTTTCCGAGGCCTTCTGTTTTCCGTGCTTCCCGGTGAGTACCATTGCTGGGTCGTATCTAGACGGGTTTGGGTACGCAAGTCCGGTCTGCACTGTTTTTAGGCAGTGTATCTGTACTGTTTAGCAGTATATCTAGTATTCCGAATTTCTGAAATTCTGCACTGTTACAACAGTGTATCTGTACTGTTGAGCAGTACATCTAGTATAAAGGGGTAGTCATCTATGTTTTAAATGTTTTTGTAATTAATGTCGTGGTATGAATGTGATTGTTTTTGTGCATTATTGTGTTTTCTTGTATAAATAGTTACAGTCGAAATTAAGTATCAAGGATCGAGCATTTCAGTATCAAGTAGGCACAATGCCGTTTTTCAACAAGTTAAAGCAGATAGGAACTAGGAAAGGGATGTTAGAGGAAGAAATTCCAATTCCCCCTAGGGACACTCCAGGTAATTTTATGTATAACAAGCATGGCATAGACGCCATCCTGTATCTAGAGTTATGGACCGATTATACAAAGCACCTAGACGAAAGATACCGATGGCCAGTTAACGGAACATGGGATGCCGAGTGCATCATAAAGGTAGAAGAGGTATTACGGAAAAAGAAAGCCAGACAATCTCAGAAAGACGCCATATAATTTTGGCGTAAGGAATCACATAAACGTGCTGAAAGAGCACTCCGTAGAGAAGACAGACTTAAAGAATCAGAAAAGGCTCAAGAAAACGAATTAGTTACTGAAGGAATTCGAGTAAAATCAGAACAAATAGATCGCATCCGAAATAGCCAAGTGAACAACATGTATCTTTTGGCCGAAGGTACCCCTGACGCCATTTCAGAAATACCGAAAAATTTGCCGTCACCATTAGTTCCAACTAAAGTAATGCACAAAACTACTAAAGACATATTCCTAAATTCATACTTAGACGATGTAGCACCAGCTTACACCAATCTGCCTGTTCGTGCCCTGCCTACAGACAGGGACGGGGGTGGTATTCCGCCCCCAGGTCACGTTCCGCTGGTACCACAACAGACTTCTCCTGTTCCGCCAGCCCCGCCACTTCCCGTACCCAAAACTGACCTACCGAAACCACGTTTGCCTGATCCACCTAAACGACAAGTTCACGTTCAGATACAGACTCCCCAGGGAGGTAATGTACAAGCGTCCGCTTCAGGAGGTGCGACCGCGGGTCCTCAGACCCCGCCACCAACTCACAGATTCAATCTCAAAGATATGCAGAGTCCTCTCACCTACAGGTCTCCCCACTCCTCTAATTCATCCCGTCTCGACGCATTAAAAGAAAACATGTCAGTCTGCAGATATGATCCAGTACCCGGAAAGGACGATTTAATGATATTGGCATCATTACGGTTAAGATCCGCTACTGATAGCTTGTTATGCTATGCAGGAATGAAGGATCGTCTAGACAGAATATATGAGTTTGTTCAAACAGGAAAGGACCCTGACAGTATTAAGGATGCCATGGAGAAACAGAAAGTTGGCATGCAAGCACTGATACTACGATTTTTCATAAACTGTCTAATAAGAGAACGAGACAGGCCCGGAACAGATCAGAGTGAATTAGACGCATTGAACAAGTGGGGTCAAAATATAGCTGATGGAAAACATGACAGACAAAATTGCATAGACTCTATGTATAAGAAGATTAAGAAAGCAGTGATAGCAGTACACCAGAAAGAGAAAGAAAAGGCTTCCTCCGAGGAGGAAGAAGTACAGGAAGAATCCGAAAGAGATATAGGAACAATAGCATATGTAGGTAAGGGAACTTACCTTAGGAAGGGTATCCGTCCGGAGAGCAAGAGAGTTTTCTTCTCTGCCTTAACAAATCCGAATTCTGCTGAGCATCAGTTCCAAGAAACTGATAAAAGACTTCGAGATCGAGTTGGGTACCATGTACTCAATTCTATGGATGAACAAGAACTAGCCCGATCAGCTGTATCATGGGCCGAAAATGCAGACATATATAATGATGACACAGTAGCGCAGACATTTCTGAACCTCTCCCCCGACGAACAGAAATTAGCAGGTGTATACATGATTCAGCACCTTCTTATCAAATACAGGAAACACTATTCTGATCCAGGTCCTTTACACGAAACACTAGAAGCACTACTGATGGATAGATGGAGAGGTCTAAGCACTAAATTAATTCAAATAATTCTAGAACAACGACACAGATATGATACCTTTGTAAGTTCTGAATATGTTCCCGTCCCACCTCCAGAAAGAAAAATGTACCATATGCAGTGCGGGGGTGGTATTGAAAGTCAGAACCCCTTACGAGAAGTACACCCTGTTATGGGTGAGGATAAAATTTTGAAACGCGTGTATGTACACACGCCTCTGACTAAATTAGAACTGTTAGAAATGAAGAAACTAGTACCATGCCATGATAAAGACCCTGCAGGTTTCCATAGAGAGCTTAAAGACATGTTATTAATGGGGGACTACACATATGATGATATCATGAAAATGTTGAAAGTATTATTGCCTACGGGAATATTCGAGAAATTAAAGGAAAAGGAATGGGAGGTGGGAGACACAAAGATTGCCTGGGCAGAAATAGAGGAAGAGGAAAAGAAACGGGTCCCAGGGTTAGGCCTTGGGGACAAAACTAAAGCATTACCAGGTTTGATAGTACAGGTCCTGCCCAGATTATTGACAACTAGAAAGGAGGATTGGGATGCAATTTCGTCCTGTAAACAGAAACATGATGAAGATACTAGTGACTTCTATTCAAGATTCGAGAAATGTTTTATTATTAATAGTGGCCTCCAGCCAAGTAGCGAGTCGTACCCACATCTTTTTGTATCGAAGTTAGTAGAGAATTCCCTACCGTTAGTTAAAAATCGAGTGTACAAGGTTGAGAGTACATGGCAAGCAAACACGCCATCTCAGATGTTACAAATGTTACAATATCACCAGAACAGAATTAGAGAAGTACAAGATCAGGAACAGAAACGTATGAAAGACACGAAAATGAAAATGTTAGTAGCTCAGACAGTTCCATCCGACAGTCACAGAAAAGGTACGACCCAGACAAGTCACACTGCAGCTCCTGTTAAAGGGACATGCAATTATTGCAAGCAGCCAGGTCACTACGTACACGAATGCCCAGTTCTGAAACATAACATAGCGACAGGTAAAACTAAAGAAAGACCGCATCCGCCTAGACAAGACCATAACCAGCACCAGTCTACACAGAATACACAGCCTATGCATGCATCCGCACAGACAGCACAGACCGTAGCAGTACCACAGCCACAGCCCATTGCTGCAACTCAACAAGTTTCACAACAGATGTACCAGTATGCTCAGTCTGCTTACCCCGAATATTCCCGATATACATGAAACAGCCTAGAGAGGGAAGGTGGCTTGCCTCTTATTGAGATTCCTGTAGATCAAGAAGGTCCTTATGTACACAGTCAAGTATTGGGAAAAGACAGAAAGTTTTTAATTGACACAGGGGCAAGTCGCACTACAATAAGTCATGACGAAGTTCCAGGGGCACCCCTCTCAGGCTCACAAAATGTTTCCCTTGGTTTTTCGGGACAGCCTATTGTAAATGAAGTATCAGAACCAGTTCCCCTGGCTGTGGGTCCATTATCACGCGTTACAGACCTGTTACTCACGAAATCATGTCCAGAAAATCTATTAGGAATTAAAACATTGAAGGCTCTAGGAGCTATAATCTGCTGTTCCCCGGAGGGAGTTAGACTCTTTCTGCGGGATTTCAAGGGCCATTACGTTTTGCGTGAGTTTGACGTCAGATTAAAAAATGTACCTGATTACTTGTGGGCAAAAGGCCCAACAGATGTAGGATGTATGCACATTACACCATACCGCGTTACACTCAAGGCAGGTGTTGTATTACCCAGAATCAGACAATACAAGTTACCACCCGATGCTGTAGTGGCTTTACTGAAAATCATTGAAGAGCTCATTGCACAAGGAGTGGTCGTCGAGACCGACTCCAATATCTGTAACTCGCCTATCATTCCGATTCTTAAACGTACAGATCCCAATGCACAGCCAGTATATCGGCTGGTGATTGATCTTCGAGAATTGAATAAATGCATTATCCCACAGTATCCTGTGGTCCCCGATATCTCCTCTCTATTGACTGCTATTGATTCAGAAGCAACGTTCTTTACTGTAATTGATCTCAAGAACGCCTTCTTCAGCGTGCCTATTGATCCAGAGAGCCAATATCTCTTCGGATTCTGTTTAAATGGACGCAGTTTCAAATTTTCGCGCGCACCTCAAGGATTCACAGAAAGCCCCAGCATCTATAGTCAAGCACTGAAGAGACAACTAGATTGTATTCAAATGCCAGTTAACACCGCTTTACTACAATACGTCGATGATCTGCTGATCACCGCACGAAGTGAGCCCGAATGTGAAAAAGCATCATTGACAGTTCTACACTTTCTGGCTGACAAGGGACACAAGGTGTCTCCTTCGAAGCTACAATTCTGTGTTCAGCAAGTTGTGTACTTGGGTCACTTGCTGTCCAAAGTGGGGAGACAGCTCACTCCCGATCGCATCCAGTTAATTGCAAATATGCCACAACCCCAGACACAAAAGGAAGTGCGGGCCTTCATAGGCCTCACCTCGTACTGCAGACAATGGATTCCCCAGTATGCATTTCTAGCCAAGCCACTCATTCAGTTAACGACACAGGAGGCAGCGACTTCGACTGCCCTCCCTTGGACTCAGGAACACACACAAGCTTTTGAAGATTTAAAGAAAGCCTTATGTCAAGCACCAGTTTTAGCGACACCATGTTACAACAAACCGTTTACACTTTTTGTGACAGAACGTGATGGTACAGCGTTGTCTGTCCTCACTCAAGATCAAGCAGGTTCACATAAGCCTTGTGCTTATTTTTCTAGTACATTGGATTCAGTAGCCCAAGCACTCCCTGCGTGCTTAAAGTCAGTAGCAGCAACAGCGTTAGCAATCAGACAGAGCGATTCAATTGTTCTAGGTCATCAGTTAACAGTACAAGTTCCACATTCTGTAGAGGTTTTGTTAAACAGAACCCAGACTCAACACTTGACTATAGCACGATTGACAGGTTATGAATTAACACTATTCCAGCCACACATAGAAATCAGACGCTGCAGTATCCTGAACCCAGCAACACTGTTACCTACAGTTATGACAGATCCAGCTCCACATGATTGTATAGAAATAATTAATGCAGTAACTAAGCCTAGACGAGACTTAACAGATGTCCCATTGACAAATCCAGACCTGACACTTTATGTGGACGGTTCATGCATGAGAACAAGTACAGGAGAATTAGTGGCCGCGTATGCCGTGACCACTGAAACTGAAGTTAAAGAAACACATCGTATTGATACACTGTCTGCTCAAGCAGCCGAGCTCATCGCTCTGACCCGAGCTTGTATTCTAGCCAAGAACAGAAATGTTAACATATATACTGATTCCCGTTATGCCTTCGGAGTTGTACACGACTTCGGAGTCCTCTGGCAAGAACGAGGTTTTCTGACTTCCCATGGGGCCAAGATACAACATGGCCCCCTCATTCAAGCACTGTTAGAAGCAATACATTTGCCCTCGGGCATATCAGTCATGAAGTGTAAGGCACATACTAAAGTCACAGGTTCTGTTTCCCAGGGTAACGACCTGGCAGACCAGACAGCAAAACATACAGCACTAACTCACACCCAGATTACTGACATAACAAAAACAATAGTACCAACAAAGTGTATGGCAGTTAGAGATCCCGCCCTAGACGTAATTGATATCCAGACACATGCTACTCCAGAGGAGATAAAGAAATGGACTGAACTAGGAGGGGTTCAGACAGATCAAGGTTGGGTGACGAAGGGAAAATCTATATGGTTTCTCCCTGACGCAATGGTTCAAGTCATGATAAATACAGCACATAGCCCGGCCCATCTAGGAGAGAAGGCGATGTTAGACAGTTTACAGAATCTCTGGTACAACAAACACTTACGAGCAGCAGCAAAACAGAAAGTGCGTACTTGCATGATCTGTTGTCAGTTCAATCCAGGTAAAAGCGTCCCTGTTGAGCAAGGAGGATTTCATCCTCCCGATCACCCTTTTGAAGTCCTCCAGATGGATTATATCCAGATGAATAGCTGTCGAGGTTTTAAATATGTCCTCGTAATTGTTTGTGCTCTGTCCCGTTGGACCGAAGCATACCCAGTCCCAGACTACACTGCTCCGACCACTGCCAGACAGTTGGTTCGTGAATTCTTCCCACGGTACGGTTTGCCCCGTGTCGTGTATTCAGATAACGGACAGCCGTTCTCGTCCGAGTTGATGAGACAGGTTTCCCTTTTGCTAGGATATCAGTGGAGGTTCCACTGTGTCCGACATCCCGAAGCAGCAGGCCTTGTAGAAAGGCATAATCAGACACTAAAAATCCGCCTTGCCAAGATCTGTCAGGAAAAAGGGGTCGACTGGATAGTCGCCCTGCCCGTGGCACTATTCTACATGAGAATGGTCGCCCATTCAAGATCAGGGCTATCCCCGTACGAAGTGGTCTTTGGCAGACCACCGAATACGTGGGGGACGCCCATTCCGAAGAAGATCACTGATGTTGATTGTAATATGTTGACAGATTACCTTGCCTCCTTGATGTCTGCACTCCAATCATGTCGTTCACAGGTTGCCGCAGCCTTCCCTGACAATACCGATGTGAAGGCGCATGAGGTCCGTCCTGGGGACCTGGTACTCGTCCGGAATTTCGACCGGAAAAGTCCGCTGGAGCCCCGTTGGAGATCCCCGAAGACCGTTCTGCTCACCACCAGGACCGCTGTGAAAATCGAGGGGAGAAAGGGGTGGGTCCACTCGAGTCACATCAAACTTTGCAATGAACTAAAAAACGGACTGAAACAGGACTCTGACTCGTCCACCCCCACCAAAGACTGTGTTGAAACGAAAGACTGTACCGTTACCAAACGAGAAAAGACTCCCCAAGAACTATATCGAATGAAGCTCCGATCTAGCAAGTCAGACAGTTTAATTGTTTAAGTCCTCCCCTAGGTGAATCGGTTAAATAGTTTCTGACATGTATCCCCTAGATCGAGATAGAGAGAGAGAGAGAGAAGCAAAGAAACGTACTTACTGCAAATCACTGCGTAGTCACTGTATAGTGACGTTGTTAATAATGTTTTTTCTAAGTATTCTAATTATTATTGCCAGCATTCTGCTACCTATATATTGGCCTATTTTCAGGCGTGAACAATCTGCTTACAATGTCTCTGCTGAACACACTTTTAGTGAACTTCCTGCACATGAACTCTCTTACAGACTTGCGCTGCGCAACAATACATTCATTAGTATGTTACATCACTCCCATCAGACAAATAATGCTACGGACTGTTGGATATGTGGCCGACTCCCTCCCTACCAGAATTACAAGGGAGCTCTGCCCCTCTTTCCGTACCCGTTCACTCACAATGGCTCCTGTGGAGCATGGTTTAAAATAATTAATTCCCTAGATCCTGATATTGCTGTTTTCGATGGGGGCTGGGTTTGGGGAAACTTGAACTTAGTCCTGCTCAACGTCTGTTACCCTGATAAAGAGGGACTTCCCACTCGAATAGGAACTGATCTAGAAAATGAAGTATATGGATTAGGTAATTACACAATTAGCCTTATGATCCTTACTGTTGAATCCGAAGCTGCTCCAGTTCTGCCCCATATGTTAGTATTACCAGTCACAGGTGAATTATGTGTTAGCAAGAAAGGTTCAGTACACGTAGGTCATAGTAAATGCACTACTGTGGTCGAGTTCAGTGACCATGGTAAATCGTCCTTTAAAGCTACCAGTCATTCCTACTTTGTTTGTGGTCATACCGCATACATACGTTTGCCTCCAGATTGGGATGGTACCTGTTACATTGCATTCCTTCTGCCACCTGTTTTTCTAGCTCCTCCTGATTACCATAGAAATACGAATCTAGTACAGAATAGACCCAAAAGAGATATTCCACTTGTCGACTACACAGAAACGGCATGGGAACAGTACACTGATTTCAATAAAGGATTCTTTTTCTTCCTAGGACCTGTC
Organism: Lissotriton vulgaris; assembly: GCF_964263255.1. Taxonomy (NCBI): domain Eukaryota; kingdom Metazoa; phylum Chordata; class Amphibia; order Caudata; family Salamandridae; genus Lissotriton; species Lissotriton vulgaris. The sequence continues at coordinate 138,736 of NW_028247558.1, forward strand.
CAAAACAGTAAATTGATACGCAGATTAACCAGAACACTTGAAGCAGTAGTACATGAAACTGCCTCCGCCTTAGGTAACTTAACTGAGGAGCAATCTGCTATGCGGGTTGTTGTCCTTCAAAATCGTCTTGTAATCGACGTCATCTTGGCAGATAGAGGTGGAGCCTGTAAGGTCATCGGGTCAAGTTGCTGTGTTTTCATTCCACAAAATGCACCATCTGTCTATCAAGCTATTACCCGTCTGCATAAAATTGCAAATCAGATACATCAGAATCCAGGCACCTGGACTTGGTCCGGTTGGTTCTGGACTACGTTAACAGCTTGGGGATGGAAGATCTTATCCTTCCTAGGCATTGGCCTTGTTATAGTATTCAGCTGCTGCCTGTGCCTACAGTGTGGGCCAGCGATTTGTGGACTGTGTGCCACATCCTGCATTGAGCATTCCAGTTGTCTCTCAAACAGTCAAAGAAAGAAAGATGAACATATAATGTTACAAGAACAGACTGATCGATTTATGAGGATCGATATATCATGAAGGGTCCGTAGGGAACAAGGAGGGAATGAGGTAATATAAATTTTATGGTCAAGTTATGTTCCCTAGCGCGTACCCCACCGACTCCATGTACGAGTTAAAGTGCATGTAACTTCCCTCCTGTACCAGCTATGAAGACGCAAATACATTTGCGTCCAACGTTAACTTGTCCTCTTTCAGACCCACCATGAATGGGTTGAATGGTCCGTTCCTAAGTATGCTATGCCAACGTCTTTTTGTAGTGTACTCCTACGTTTTTCAGCCCTGGCTGAAGTAGGCCCTGAATCTCTGCCACCGAGCCTCTTTTCTGGCTTCTGACTCCGAGAAATCTCTGCCCAGGCAGCCCCCGTATCCGTGAACTCTGACTTACTTCTAGCGCGGCCCTCCGTGCTCAGCTCAGCCTGCTGCCTGCCAAGATTGACTATAACCTTCGAGTTATCTGTTTCCCTCCCCGAAAATACATTCCAGCCTGCTAGTTTCAGTAAACATCCTTTCTCAGCTACAGGGCTAAAGGGCCGACCTGTCTCTGTGCAAGTAATTCATAGCTCCGTTGCCATGCTTTCATGGAAGGCCCCTTGCCCCACGCTTTTCATACAGACACCCAGGCGCTTGTACACGCACTCACAACAAGTATAGAATAGCTTCTGCTCTAGAGACCTTTTCTGCCCAGATAGCTTAGTTCCTAAACATCAGATATCAGATATGATAGAAGCACAAGTTGATCTGACATGCCAGACTTCTGTCTCTTTCCGTCAGTGTAAATGTCAAGTCCCCTGCACCCCTCCAGTTATACGTCATCCAGCTGCGCGCGCATCCAAGCTTCCGATTTCTGCTAACATTGCAACATTCCGCTAGCACCACCCCTTGGTGCCACCCACTTGTGTCACTTATCAGTGACGTTTCCAGAACACACCTAGTTCACGCCTCTTGATTACGTACATGTACCACGTGTAATATTGTTATCTTGTCTTCTCTCAGCTGTTACGCCTCTTGCACTGTGACTTATGGAGTGAAATAAGTATATAAGCTATGTACTGTTAATAAAATGTAGCGCTCTATCCCTTCTGACACCCTGTGTGGTGGTCAGAACATGATATCCTGATTCCTTTATGAGGAATAAAACCCTTAGAAACTCTTACACCACGGACTCTGTTTTCCTTCATTCTGATTGAGTTATTATTGATTAAGTACTTACCTGCATAGAAATTAAGAGAGTAAATTAATTATTTACGTCAGGTCCCCCAGGCTGTGCTTGGTCCCCCTGGTTGCTCTTGGTCCCCCAGGCTGTGCTTGGTCTCCCAGGCTGTGCTTGGTCCCCCAGGCTGTGCTTGGTCCCCCTGGTTGCTCTTGGTCCCCCAGGCTGTGCTTGGTCCCCCAGGCTGTCCTTGGTCCCCCTGGTTGCTCTTGGTCCCCCAGGCTGTGCTTGGTCCCCCAGGCTGTGCTTGGTCCCCCAGGCTGTGCTTGGTCCCCCTGGTTGCTCTTGGTCCCCCAGGCTGTGCTTGGTCCCCCTGGTTGCTCTTGGTCCTCCAGGCTGTGCTTGGTCCCCCAGGCTTTGCTTGGTCCCCCAGGCTGTGCTTGGTCCCCCTGGTTGCTCTTGGTCCCCCAGGCTGTGCTTGGTCCCGCAGGCTGTGCTTGGTCCCCCTGGTTGCTCTTGGTCCCCCAGGCTGTGCTTGGTCCCCTTGGTTGCTCTTGGTCCCCCAGGCTGTGCTTGGTCCCCCAGGCTGTGCTTGGTCCCCCAGGCTGTGTTTGGTCCCCCAGGCTGTGCTTGGTCCCCCTGGTTGCTCTTGGTCCCCCAGGCTGTGCTTGGTCCCCCAGGCTGTGCTTGGTCCCCCAGGCTGTGCTTGGTCCCCCAGGCTGTGTTTGGTCCCCCAGGCTGTGCTTGGTCCCCCTGGTTGCTCTTGGTCCCCCAGGCTGTGCTTGGTCCCCCAGGCTGTGCTTGGTCCCCCAGGCTGTGCTTGGTCCCCCTGGTTGCTCTTGGTCCCCCAGGCTGTGCTTGGTCTCCCAGGCTGTGCTAGGTCCCCCAGGCTGTGCTTGATCCCCCTGGTTGCTCTTGGTCCCCCAGGCTGTGCTTGGTCCCCCAGGCTGTGCTTGGTCCCCCTGGTTGCTCTTGGTCCCCCAGGCTGTGCTTGGTCCCCCAGGCTGTGCTTGGTCCCCCAGGCTGTGCTTGGTCCCCCTGGTTGCTCTTGGTCCCCCAGGCTGTGCTTGGTCCCCCTGATTGCTCTTGGTCCCCCAGGCTGTGCTTGGTCCCCCAGGCTGTGCTTGGTCCCCCTGGTTGCTCTTGCTCCCCCAGGCTGTGCTTGGTCCCCCAGGCTGTGCTTGGTCCCCCTGGTTGCTCTTGGTCCCCCTGGTTGCTCTTGGTCCCCCAGGCTGTGCTTGGTCCCCCTGGTTGCTCTTGGTCCCCCAGGCTGTGTTTGGTCCCCTTGTTTGCTCTTGGTCCTCCAGGCTGTGCTTGGTCCCCCAGGCTGTGCTTGGTCCCCCTGGTTGCTCTTAGTCCCCCAGGCTGTGCTTGGTCCCCCAGGCTGTGCTTGGTCCCCCAGGCTGTGCTTGGTCCCCCTGGTTGCTCTTGGTCCCCCAGGCTGTGCTTGGTCCCCCAGGCTGTGCTTGGTCCCCCTGGTTGCTCTTGGTCCCCCAGGATGTGCTTGGTCCCCCAGGCTGTGCTTGGTCCCCCTGGTTGCTCTTGGTCCCCCAGGCTGTGCTTGGTCCCCCTGGTTGCTCTTGGTCCCCCAGGCTGTGCTTGGTCCCGCTGGTTGCTCTTGGTCCCCCAGGCTGTGTTTGGTCCCCCAGGCTGTGCTTGGTCCCCCTGGTTGCTCTTGGTCCCCCAGGCTGTGCTTGGTCCCCCAGGCTGTGCTTGGTCCCCCAGGCTGTGCTTGGTGCCCCAGGCTGTGCTTGGTCCCCCTGGTTGCTCTTGGTCCCCCAGGCTGTGCCTGGTCCCCCAGGCTGTGCTTGGTCCCCCAGGCTGTGCTTGGTCCCCCTGGTTGCTCTTGGCCCCCCAGGCTGTGCTTGGTCTCCCAGGCTGTGCTTGGTCCCCCAGGCTGTGCTTGGTCCCCCTGATTGCTCTTGGTCCCCCAGGCTGTGCTTGGTCCCCCAGGCTGTGCTTGGTCCCCCAGGCTGTGCTTGGTCCCCCTGGTTGCTCTTGGTCCCCCAGGCTGTGCTTGGTCTCCCAGGCTGTGCTTGGTCCCCCAGGCTGTGCTTGGTCCCCCTGATTGCTCTTGGCCCCCCAGGCTGTGCTTGGTCCCCCAGGCTGTGCTTGGTCCCCCAGGCTGTGCTTGGTCCCTCTGGTTGCTCTTGGTCCCCCAGGCTGTGCTTGGTCTCCCAGGCTGTGCTTGGTCCCCCAGGCTGTGCTTGGTCCCCCTGGTTGCTCTTGGTCCCCCAGGCTGTGCTTGGTCCCGCTGGTTGCTCTTGGTCCCCCAGGCTGTGCTTGGTCCCCCAGGCTGTGCTTGGTCCCCCAGGCTGTGCTTGGTCCCCATGGTTGCTCTTGGTCCCCCAGGCTGTGCTTGGTCCCCCTGGTTGCTCTTGGTCCCCCAGGCTGTGCTTGGTCCCCCTGGTTGCTCTTGGTCCCCCAGGCTGTGCTTGGTCCCCCAGGCTGTGCTTGGTCCCCCTGGTTGCTCTTGGTCCCCCAGGATGTGCTTGGTCCCCCTGGTTGCTCTTGGTCCCCCAGGCTGTGCTTGGTCCCCCAGGCTGTGCTTGGTCCCCCAGGCTGTGCTTGGTCCCCCTGGTTGCTCTTGGTCCCCCAGGCTGTGCTTGGTCCCCCTGGTTGCTCTTGGTCCCCCAGGCTGTGCTTGGTCCCCCAGGCTGTGCTTGATCCCCCAGGCTGTGCTTGGTCCCCCTGGTTGCTCTTTGTCCCCCAGGCTGTGCTTAGTCCCCCTGGTTGCTCTTGGTCCCCCAGGTTGTGCTTGGTCCCCCTGATTGCTCTTGGTCCCCCAGGCTGTGCTTGGTCCCCCTGGTTGCTCTTAGTCCCCCAGGCTGTGCTTGGTCCCCCAGGCTGTGCTTGGTCCCCCAGGCTGTGCTTGGTCCCCCAGGCTGTGCTTGGTCCCCCTGGTTGCTCTTGGTCCCCCGGGCTGTGCTTGGTCCCCCAGACTGTGCTTGGTCCCCCAGGCTGTGCTTGGTCCCCCAGGCTGTGCTTCGTCTCCCTGGTTGCTCTTGGTCCCCCAGGCTGTGCTTGGTCCCCTTGGTTGCTCTTGGTCCCCCAGGCTGTGCTTGGTCCCCCAGGCTGTGCTTGGTCCCCCTGGCTGTGCTTGGTCCCCCTGGTTGCTCTTGGTCCCCCAGGCTGTGCTTGGTCCCCCAGGCTGTGCTTGGTCCCCCTGGTTGCTCTTGGTCCCCCAGGCTGTGCTTGGTCCCCCAGGCTGTGCTTGGTCCCCCTGGTTGCTCTTGGTCCCCCAGGCTGTGCTTGGTCCCCCTGGTTGCTCTTGGTCCCCCAGGCTGTGCTTGGTCCCGCTGGTTGCTCTTGGTCCCCCAGGCTGTGTTTGGTCCCCCAGGCTGTGCTTGGTCCCCCAGGCTGTGCTTGGTCCCCCTGGTTGCTCTTGGTCCCCCAGGCTGTGCTTGGTCCCCCAGGCTGTGCTTGGTCCCCCTGGTTGCTCTTGGTCCCCCAGGCTGTGCTTGGTCCCCCAGGCTGTGCTTGGTCCCCCAGGCTGTGCTTGGTCCCCCTGGTTGCTCTTGGTCCCCCAGGCTGTGCTTGGTCTCCCAGGCTGTGCTTGGTCCCCCAGGCTGTGCTTGGTCCCCCTGGTTGCTCTTGGTCCCCCAGGCTGTGCTTGGTCCCCCAGGCTGTCCTTGGTCCCCCTGGTTGCTCTTGGTCCCCCAGGCTGTGCTTGGTCCCCCAGGCTGTGCTTGGTCCCCCAGGCTGTGCTTGGTCCCCCTGGTTGCTCTTGGTCCCCCAGGCTGTGCTTGGTCCCCCTGGTTGCTCTTGGTCCCCCAGGCTGTGCTTGGTCCCCCAGGCTTTGCTTGGTCCCCCAGGCTGTGCTTGGTCCCCCTGGTTGCTCTTGGTCCCCCAGGCTGTGCTTGGTCCCGCAGGCTGTGCTTGGTCCCCCTGGTTGCTCTTGGTCCCCCAGGCTGTGCTTGGTCCCCCTGGTTGCTCTTGGTCCCCCAGGCTGTGCTTGGTCCCCCAGGCTGTGCTTGGTCCCCCAGGCTGTGCTTGGTCCCCCAGGCTGTGCTTGGTCCCCCTGGTTGCTCTTGGTCCCCCAGGCTGTGCTTGGTCCCCCTGGTTGCTCTTGGTCCCCCAGGCTGTGCTTGGTCCCCCAGGCTGTGCTTGATCCCCCAGGCTGTGCTTGGTCCCCCTGGTTGCTCTTTGTCCCCCAGGCTGTGCTTAGTCCCCCTGGTTGCTCTTGGTCCCCCAGGTTGTGCTTGGTCCCCCTGATTGCTCTTGGTCCCCCAGGCTGTGCTTGGTCCCCCTGGTTGCTCTTAGTCCCCCAGGCTGTGCTTGGTCCCCCAGGCTGTGCTTGGTCCCCCAGGCTGTGCTTGGTCCCCCAGGCTGTGCTTGGTCCCCCTGGTTGCTCTTGGTCCCCCGGGCTGTGCTTGGTCCCCCAGACTGTGCTTGGTCCCCCAGGCTGTGCTTGGTCCCCCAGGCTGTGCTTCGTCTCCCTGGTTGCTCTTGGTCCCCCAGGCTGTGCTTGGTCCCCTTGGTTGCTCTTGGTCCCCCAGGCTGTGCTTGGTCCCCCAGGCTGTGCTTGGTCCCCCTGGCTGTGCTTGGTCCCCCTGGTTGCTCTTGGTCCCCCAGGCTGTGCTTGGTCCCCCAGGCTGTGCTTGGTCCCCCTGGTTGCTCTTGGTCCCCCAGGCTGTGCTTGGTCCCCCAGGCTGTGCTTGGTCCCCCTGGTTGCTCTTGGTCCCCCAGGCTGTGCTTGGTCCCCCTGGTTGCTCTTGGTCCCCCAGGCTGTGCTTGGTCCCGCTGGTTGCTCTTGGTCCCCCAGGCTGTGTTTGGTCCCCCAGGCTGTGCTTGGTCCCCCAGGCTGTGCTTGGTCCCCCTGGTTGCTCTTGGTCCCCCAGGCTGTGCTTGGTCCCCCAGGCTGTGCTTGGTGCCCCAGGCTGTGCTTGGTCCCCCTGGTTGCTCTTGGTCCCCCAGGCTGTGCTTGGTCCCCCAGGCTGTGCTTGGTCCCCCAGGCTGTGCTTGGTCCCCCTGGTTGCTCTTGGTCCCCCAGGCTGTGCTTGGTCTCCCAGGCTGTGCTTGGTCCCCCAGGCTGTGCTTGGTCCCCCTGGTTGCTCTTGGTCCCCCAGGCTGTGCTTGGTCCCCCAGGCTGTCCTTGGTCCCCCTGGTTGCTCTTGGTCCCCCAGGCTGTGCTTGGTCCCCCAGGCTGTGCTTGGTCCCCCAGGCTGTGCTTGGTCCCCCTGGTTGCTCTTGGTCCCCCAGGCTGTGCTTGGTCCCCCTGGTTGCTCTTGGTCCCCCAGGCTGTGCTTGGTCCCCCAGGCTTTGCTTGGTCCCCCAGGCTGTGCTTGGTCCCCCTGGTTGCTCTTGGTCCCCCAGGCTGTGCTTGGTCCCGCAGGCTGTGCTTGGTCCCCCTGGTTGCTCTTGGTCCCCCAGGCTGTGCTTGGTCCCCTTGGTTGCTCTTGGTCCCCCAGGCTGTGCTTGGTCCCCCAGGCTGTGCTTGGTCCCCCAGGCTGTGTTTGGTCCCCCAGGCTGTGCTTGGTCCCCCTGGTTGCTCTTGGTCCCCCAGGCTGTGCTTGGTCCCCCAGGCTGTGCTTGGTCCCCCAGGCTGTGCTTGGTCCCCCTGGTTGCTCTTGGTCCCCCAGGCTGTGCTTGGTCCCCCAGGCTGTGCTTGGTCCCCCTGGTTGCTCTTGGTCCCCCAGGCTGTGCTTGGTCCCCCAGGCTGTGCTTGGTCCCCCTGGTTGCTCTTGGTCCCCCAGGCTGTGCTTGGTCCCCCAGGCTGTGCTTGGTCCCCCTGGTTGCTCTTGGTCCCCCAGGCTGTGCTTGGTCCCCCTGGTTGCTCTTGGTCCCCCAGGCTGTGCTTGGTCCCGCTGGTTGCTCTTGGTCCCCCAGGCTGTGTTTGGTCCCCCAGGCTGTGCTTGGTCCCCCAGGCTGTGCTTGGTCCCCCTGGTTGCTCTTGGTCCCCCAGGCTGTGCTTGGTCCCCCAGGCTGTGCTTGGTGCCCCAGGCTGTGCTTGGTCCCCCTGGTTGCTCTTGGTCCCCCAGGCTGTGCTTGGTCCCCCAGGCTGTGCTTGGTCCCCCAGGCTGTGCTTGGTCCCCCTGGTTGCTCTTGGTCCCCCAGGCTGTGCTTGGTCTCCCAGGCTGTGCTTGGTCCCCCAGGCTGTGCTTGGTCCCCCTGGTTGCTCTTGGTCCCCCAGGCTGTGCTTGGTCCCCCAGGCTGTCCTTGGTCCCCCTGGTTGCTCTTGGTCCCCCAGGCTGTGCTTGGTCCCCCAGGCTGTGCTTGGTCCCCCTGGTTGCTCTTGGTCCCCCAGGCTGTGCTTGGTCCCCCTGGTTGCTCTTGGTCCCCCAGGCTGTGCTTGGTCCCCCAGGCTTTGCTTGGTCCCCCAGGCTGTGCTTGGTCCCCCTGGTTGCTCTTGGTCCCCCAGGCTGTGCTTGGTCCCGCAGGCTGTGCTTGGTCCCCCTGGTTGCTCTTGGTCCCCCAGGCTGTGCTTGGTCCCCTTGGTTGCTCTTGGTCCCCCAGGCTGTGCTTGGTCCCCCAGGCTGTGCTTGGTCCCCCAGGCTGTGTTTGGTCCCCCAGGCTGTGCTTGGTCCCCCTGGTTGCTCTTGGTCCCCCAGGCTGTGCTTGGTCCCCCAGGCTGTGCTTGGTCCCCCAGGCTGTGCTTGGTCCCCCAGGCTGTGTTTGGTCCCCCAGGCTGTGCTTGGTCCCCCTGGTTGCTCTTGGTCCCCCAGGCTGTGCTTGGTCCCCCAGGCTGTGCTTGGTCCCCCAGGCTGTGCTTGGTCCCCCTGGTTGCTCTTGGTCCCCCAGGCTGTGCTTGGTCTCCCAGGCTGTGCTAGGTCCCCCAGGCTGTGCTTGATCCCCCTGGTTGCTCTTGGTCCCCCAGGCTGTGCTTGGTCCCCCAGGCTGTGCTTGGTCCCCCTGGTTGCTCTTGGTCCCCCAGGCTGTGCTTGGTCCCCCAGGCTGTGCTTGGTCCCCCTGGTTGCTCTTGGTCCCCCAGGCTGTGCTTGGTCCCCCTGGTTGCTCTTGGTCCCCCAGGCTGTGCTTGGTCCCCCTGATTGCTCTTGGTCCCCCAGGCTGTGCTTGGTCCCCCAGGCTGTGCTTGGTCCCCCTGGTTGCTCTTGCTCCCCCAGGCTGTGCTTGGTCCCCCAGGCTGTGCTTGGTCCCCCTGGTTGCTCTTGGTCCCCCTGGTTGCTCTTGGTCCCCCAGGCTGTGCTTGGTCCCCCTGGTTGCTCTTGGTCCCCCAGGCTGTGTTTGGTCCCCTTGTTTGCTCTTGGTCCTCCAGGCTGTGCTTGGTCCCCCAGGCTGTGCTTGGTCCCCCTGGTTGCTCTTAGTCCCCCAGGCTGTGCTTGGTCCCCCAGGCTGTGCTTGGTCCCCCAGGCTGTGCTTGGTCCCCCTGGTTGCTCTTGGTCCCCCAGGCTGTGCTTGGTCCCCCAGACTGTGCTTGGTCCCCCTGGTTGCTCTTAGTCCCCGAGGCTGTGCTTGGTCCCCCAGGCTGTGCTTGGTCCCCCAGGCTGTGCTTGGTCCCCCTGGTTGCTCTTGGTCCCCCAGGCTGTGCTTGGTCCCCCAGGCTGTGCTTGGTCCCCCTGGTTGCTCTTGGTCCCCCAGGATGTGCTTGGTCCCCCAGGCTGTGCTTGGTCCCCCTGGTTGCTCTTGGTCCCCCAGGCTGTGCTTGGTCCCCCTGGTTGCTCTTGGTCCCCCAGGCTGTGCTTGGTCCCGCTGGTTGCTCTTGGTCCCCCAGGCTGTGTTTGGTCCCCCAGGCTGTGCTTGGTCCCCCTGGTTGCTCTTGGTCCCCCAGGCTGTGCTTGGTCCCCCAGGCTGTGCTTGGTCCCCCAGGCTGTGCTTGGTGCCCCAGGCTGTGCTTGGTCCCCCTGGTTGCTCTTGGTCCCCCAGGCTGTGCTTGGTCCCCCAGGCTGTGCTTGGTCCCCCAGGCTGTGCTTGGTCCCCCTGGTTGCTCTTGGTCCCCCAGGCTGTGCTTGGTCCCCCAGGCTGTGCTTGGTCCCCCTGGTTGCTCTTGGTCCCCCAGGCTGTGCTTGGTCCCCCAGGCTGTGCTTGGTCCCCCTGGTTGCTCTTGGTCCCCCAGGCTGTGCTTGGTCTCCCAGGCTGTGCTTGGTCCCCCAGGCTGTGCTTGGTCCCCCTGGTTGCTCTTGGTCCCCCAGGCTGTGATTGGTCCCCCAGGCTGTCCTTGGTCCCCCTGGTTGCTCTTGGTCCCCCAGGCTGTGCTTGGTCCCCCAGGCTGTGCTTGGTCCCCCTGGTTGCTCTTGGTCCCCCAGGCTGTGCTTGGTCCCCCTGGTTGCTCTTGGTCCCCCAGGCTGTGCTTGGTCCCCCTGGTTGCTCTTGGTCCCCCAGGCTGTGCTTGGTCCCCCAGGCTGTGTTTGGTCCCCCTGGTTGCTCTTGGTCCCCCAGGCTGTGCTTGGTCCCCCAGGCTGTGCTTGGTCCCCCAGGCTTTGCTTGGTCCCCCAGGCTGTGCTTGGTCCCCCTGGTTGCTCTTGGTCCCCCAGGCTGTGCTTGGTCCCCCAGGCTGTGTTTGGTCCCCCTGGTTGCTCTTGGTCCCCCAGGCTGTGCTTGGTCCCCCAGGCTGTGCTTAGTCCCCCAGGCTTTGCTTGGTCCCCCAGGCTGTGCTTGGTCCCCCTGGTTGCTCTTGGTCCCCCAGGCTGTGCTTGGTCCCCCAGGCTGTGCTTGGTCCCCCTGGTTGCTCTTGGTCCCCCAGGCTGTGCTTGGTCCCCTTGGTTGCTCTTGGTCCCCCAGGCTGTGCTTGGTCCCCCAGGCTGTGCTTGGTCCCCCTGGTTGCTCTTGGTCCCCCAGGCTTTGCTTGGTCTCCCAGGCTGTGCTTGTTCCCCCTGGTTGCTCTTGGTCCCCCAGGCTGTGCTTGGTCTCCCAGGCTGTGCTTGGTCCCCCAGGCTGTGCTTGGTCCCCCTGGTTGCTCTTGGTCCCCCAGGCTGTGCTTGGTCCCCCAGGCTGGGCTTGGTCCCCCTGGTTGCTCTTGGTCCCCCAGGCTGTGCTCGGTCCCCCTGTTTGCTCTTGGTCCCCCAGGCTGTGCTTGGTCCCCCTGGTTGCTCTTGGTCCCCCAGGCTGTGCTTGGTCCCACAGTCTGTGCTTGGTCCCCCTGGTTGCTCTTGCTCCCCCAGGCTGTGCTTGGCCCCCCAGGCTGTGCTTGGTCCCCCAGGCTGTGCTTGGTCCTCCTGGTTGCTCTTGGTCCCCCAGGCTGTGCTTGGTCCCCCAGGCTGTGCTTGGTCCCCCTGGTTGCTCTTGGTCCCCCAGGCTGTGCTTGGTCCCCTTGTTTGCTCTTGGTCCTCCAGGCTGTGCTTGGTCCCCCAGGCTGTGCTTGGTCCCCCTGGTTGCTCTTGGTCCCCCAGGCGGTGCTTGGTCCCCTTAGTTGCTCTTGGTCCCCCAGGCTGTGCTTGGTCCCCCTGGCTGTGCTTGGTCCCCCTGGTTGCTCTTGGTCCCCCAGGCTGTGCTTGGTCCCCCAGGCTGTGCTTGGTCCCCCAGGCTGTGCTTGGTCCCCCTGGTTGCTCTTGGTCCCCCAGGCTGTGCTTGGTCCCCCAGGCTGTGCTTGGTCCCCCTGGTTGCTCTTGGTCCCCCAGGATGTGCTTGGTCCCCCAGGCTGTGCTTGGTCCCCCTGGTTGCTCTTGGTCCCCCAGGCTGTGCTTGGTCCCCCTGGTTGCTCTTGGTCCCCCAGGCTGTGCTTGGTCCCGCTGGTTGCTCTTGGTCCCCCAGGCTGTGTTTGGTCCCCCAGGCTGTGCTTGGTCCCCCTGGTTGCTCTTGGTCCCCCAGGCTGTGCTTGGTCCCCCAGGCTGTGCTTGGTCCCCCAGGCTGTGCTTGGTCCCCCTGGTTGCTCTTGGTCCCCCAGGCTGTGCTTGGTCCCCCAGGCTGTGCTTGGTCCCCCAGGCTGTGCTTGGTCCCCCAGGCTGTGCTTGGTCCCCCTGGTTGCTCTTGGTCCCCCAGGCTGTGCTTGGTCCCCCAGGCTGTGCTTGGTCCCCCAGGCTGTGCTTGGTCCCCCAGGCTGTGCTTGGTCCCCCTGGTTGCTCTTGGTCCCCCAGGCTGTGCTTGGTCTCCCAGGCTGTGCTTGGTCCCCCAGGCTGTGCTTGGTCCCCCTGATTGCTCTTGGTCCCCCAGGCTGTGCTTGGTCCCCCAGGCTGTGCTTGGTCCCCCAGGCTGTGCTTGGTCCCCCTGGTTGCTCTTGGTCCCCCAGGCTGTGCTTGGTCTCCCAGGCTGTGCTTGGTCCCCCAGGCTGTGCTTGGTCCCCCTGATTGCTCTTGGTCCCCCAGGCTGTGCTTGGTCCCCCAGGCTGTGCTTGGTCCCCCAGGCTGTGCTTGGTCCCTCTGGTTGCTCTTGGTCCCCCAGGCTGTGCTTGGTCTCCCAGGCTGTGCTTGGTCCCCCAGGCTGTGCTTGGTCCCCCTGGTTGCTCTTGGTCCCCCAGGCTGTGCTTGGTCCCGCTGGTTGCTCTTGGTCCCCCAGGCTGTGCTTGGTCTCCCAGGCTGTGCTTGGTCCCCCAGGCTGTGCTTGGTCCCCATGGTTGCTCTTGGTCCCCCAGGCTGTGCTTGGTCCCCCTGGTTGCTCTTGGTCCCCCAGGCTGTGCTTGGTCCCCCTGGTTGCTCTTGGTCCCCCAGGCTGTGCTTGGTCCCCCAGGCTGTGCTTGGTCCCCCTGGTTGCTCTTGGTCCCCCAGGATGTGCTTGGTCCCCCTGGTTGCTCTTGGTCCCCCAGGCTGTGCTTGGTCCCCCAGGCTGTGCTTGGTCCCCCAGGCTGTGCTTGGTCCCCCTGGTTGCTCTTGGTCCCCCAGGCTGTGCTTGGTCCCCCTGGTTGCTCTTGGTCCCCCAGGCTGTGCTTGGTCCCCCTGGTTGCACTTGGTCCCCCAGGCTGTGCTTGGTCCCCCAGGCTGTGCTTGATCCCCCAGGCTGTGCTTGGTCCCCCTGGTTGCTCTTTGTCCCCCAGGCTGTGCTTAGTCCCCCTGGTTGCTCTTGGTCCCCCAGGTTGTGCTTGGTCCCCCTGATTGCTCTTGGTCCCCCAGGCTGTGCTTGGTCCCCCTGGTTGCTCTTAGTCCCCCAGGCTGTGCTTGGTCCCCCAGGCTGTGCTTGGTCCCCCAGGCTGTGCTTGGTCCCCCTGGTTGCTCTTGGTACCCCGGGCTGTGCTTGGTCCCCCAGACTGTGCTTGGTCCCCCAGGCTGTGCTTGGTCCCCCAGGCTGTGCTTCGTCCCCCTGGTTGCTCTTGGTCCCCCAGGCTGTGCTTGGTCCCCTTGGTTGCTCTTGGTCCCCCAGGCTGTGCTTGGTCCCCCAGGCTGTGCTTGGTCCCCCTGGCTGTGCTTGGTCCCCCTGGTTGCTCTTGGTCCCCCAGGCTGTGCTTGGTCCCCCAGGCTGTGCTTGGTCCCCCTGGTTGCTCTTGGTCCCCCAGGCTGTGCTTGGTCCCCCAGGCTGTGCTTGGTCCCCCTGGTTGCTCTTGGTCCCCCAGGCTGTGCTTGGTCCCCCTGGTTGCTCTTGTTCCCCCAGGCTGTGCTTGGTCCTGCTGGTTGCTCTTGGTCCCCCAGGCTGTGTTTGGTCCCCCAGGCTGTGCTTGGTCCCCCAGGCTGTGCTTGGTCCCCCTGGTTGCTCTTGGTCCCCCAGGCTGTGCTTGGTCCCCCAGGCTGTGCTTGGTGCCCCAGGCTGTGCTTGGTCCCCCTGGTTGCTCTTGGTCCCCCAGGCTGTGCTTGGTCCCCCAGGCTGTGCTTGGTCCCCCAGGCTGTGCTTGGTCCCCCTGGTTGCTCTTGGTCCCCCAGGCTGTGCTTGGTCTCCCAGGCTGTGCTTGGTCCCCCAGGCTGTGCTTGGTCCCCCTGGTTGCTCTTGGTCCCCCAGGCTGTGCTTGGTCCCCCAGGCTGTCCTTCGTCCCCCTGGTTGCTCTTGGTCCCCCAGGCTGTGCTTGGTCCCCCAGGCTGTGCTTGGTCCCCCAGGCTTTGCTTGGTCCCCCAGGCTGTGCTTGGTCCCCCTGGTTGCTCTTGGTCCCCCAGGCTGTGCTTGGTCCCCCAGGCTGTGCTTGGTCCCCTTGGTTGCTCTTGGTCCCCCAGGCTGTGCTTGGTCCCCCAGGCTGTGCTTGGTCCCCCAGGCTGTGTTTGGTCCCCCAGGCTGTGCTTGGTCCCCCTGGTTGCTCTTGGTCCCCCAGGCTGTGCTTGGTCCCCCAGGCTGTGCTTGGTCCCCCAGGCTGTGCTTGGTCCCCCAGGCTGTGTTTGGTCCCCCAGGCTGTGCTTGGTCCCCCTGGTTGCTCTTGGTCCCCCAGGCTGTGCTTGGTCCCCCAGGCTGTGCTTGGTCCCCCAGGCTGTGCTTGGTCCCCCTGGTTGCTCTTGGTCCCCCAGGCTGTGCTTGGTCTCCCAGGCTGTGCTAGGTCCCCCAGGCTGTGCTTGATCCCCCTGGTTGCTCTTGGTCCCCCAGGCTGTGCTTGGTCCCCCAGGCTGTGCTTGGTCCCCCTGGTTGCTCTTGGTCCCCCAGGCTGTGCTTGGTCCCCCAGGCTGTGCTTGGTCCCCCAGGCTGTGCTTGGTCCCCCTGGTTGCTCTTGGTCCCCCAGGCTGTGCTTGGTCCCCCTGATTGCTCTTGGTCCCCCAGGCTGTGCTTGGTCCCCCAGGCTGTGCTTGGTCCCCCTGGTTGCTCTTGCTCCCCCAGGCTGTGCTTGGTCCCCCAGGCTGTGCTTGGTCCCCCTGGTTGCTCTTGGTCCCCCTGGTTGCTCTTGGTCCCCCAGGCTGTGCTTGGTCCCCCTGGTTGCTCTTGGTCCCCCAGGCTGTGTTTGGTCCCCTTGTTTGCTCTTGGTCCTCCAGGCTGTGCTTGGTCCCCCAGGCTGTGCTTGGTCCCCCTGGTTGCTCTTAGTCCCCCAGACTGTGCTTGGTCCCCCAGGCTGTGCTTGGTCCCCCTGGTTGCTCTTGGTCCCCCAGGCTGTGCTTGGTCCCCCAGACTGTGCTTGGTCCCCCTGGTTGCTCTTAGTCCCCCAGGCTGTGCTTGGTCCCCCAGGCTGTGCTTGGTCCCCCAGGCTGTGCTTGGTCCCACTGGTTGCTCTTGGTCCCCCAGGCTGTGCTTGGTCCCCCAGGCTGTGCTTGGTCCCCCTGGTTGCTCTTGGTCCCCCAGGATGTGCTTGGTCCCCCAGGCTGTGCTTGGTCCCCCTGGTTGCTCTTGGTCCCCCAGGCTGTGCTTGGTCCCCCTGGTTGCTCTTGGTCCCCCAGGCTGTGCTTGGTCCCGCTGGTTGCTCTTGGTCCCCCAGGCTGTGTTTGGTCCCCCAGGCTGTGCTTGGTCCCCCTGGTTGCTCTTGGTCCCCCAGGCTGTGCTTGGTCCCCCAGGCTGTGCTTGGTCCCCCAGGCTGTGCTTGGTGCCCCAGGCTGTGCTTGGTCCCCCTGGTTGCTCTTGGTCCCCCAGGCTGTGCTTGGTCCCCCAGGCTGTGCTTGGTCCCCCTGGTTGCTCTTGGTCCCCCAGGCTGTGCTTGGTCCCCCAGGCTGTGCTTGGTCCCCCTGGTTGCTCTTGGTCCCCCAGGCTGGGCTTGGTCCTCTTGGTTGCTCTTGGTCCCCCAGGCTGTGCTTGGTCCCCCAGGCTGTGCTTGGTCCCCCAGGCTGTGCTTGGTCCCCCAGGCTGTGCTTGGTCCCCCAGGCTGTGCTTGGTCCCCCAGGCTGTGTTTGGTCCCCCAGGCTGTGCTTGGTCCCCCTGGTTGCTCTTGGTCCCCCAGGCTGTGCTTGGTCCCCCAGGCTGTGCTTGGTCCCCCTGGTTGCTCTTGGTCCCCCAGGCTGTGCTTGGTCTCCCAGGCTGTGCTTGGTCCCCCAGGCTGTGCTTGGTCCCCCTGGTTGCTCTTGGTCCCCCAGGCTGTGATTGGTCCCCCAGGCTGTCCTTGGTCCCCCTGGTTGCTCTTGGTCCCCCAGGCTGTGCTTGGTCCCCCAGGCTGTGCTTGGTCCCCCAGGCTGTGCTTGGTCCCCCTGGTTGCTCTTGGTCCCCCAGGCTGTGCTTGGTCCCCCTGGTTGCTCTTGGTCCCCCAGGCTGTGCTTGGTCCCCCAGGCTGTGCTTGGTCCCCCTGGTTGCTCTTGGTCCCCCAGGCTGTGCTTGGTCCCCCAGGCTGTGTTTGGTCCCCCTGGTTGCTCTTGGTCCCCCAGGCTGTGCTTGGTCCCCCAGGCTGTGCTTGGTCCCCCAGGCTTTGCTTGGTCCCCCAGGCTGTGCTTGGTCCCCCTGGTTGCTCTTGGTCCCCCAGGCTGTGCTTGGTCCCCCAGGCTGTGTTTGGTCCCCCTGGTTGCTCTTGGTCCCCCAGGCTGTGCTTGGTCCCCCAGGCTGTGCTTAGTCCCCCAGGCTTTGCTTGGTCCCCCAGGCTGTGCTTGGTCCCCCTGGTTGCTCTTGGTCCCCCAGGCTGTGCTTGGTCCCCCAGGCTGTGCTTGGTCCCCCTGGTTGCTCTTGGTCCCCCAGGCTGTGCTTGGTCCCCTTGGTTGCTCTTGGTCCCCCAGGCTGTGCTTGGTCCCCCAGGCTGTGCTTGGTCCCCCTGGTTGCTCTTGGTCCCCCAGGCTTTGCTTGGTCTCCCAGGCTGTGCTTGTTCCCCCTGGTTGCTCTTGGTCCCCCAGGCTGTGCTTGGTCTCCCAGGCTGTGCTTGGTCCCCCAGGCTGTGCTTGGTCCCCCTGGTTGCTCTTGGTCCCCCAGGCTGTGCTTGGTCCCCCAGGCTGGGCTTGGTCCCCCTGGTTGCTCTTGGTCCCCCAGGCTGTGCTTGGTCCCCCTGTTTGCTCTTGGTCCCCCAGGCTGTGCTTGGTCCCCCTGGTTGCTCTTGGTCCCCCAGGCTGTGCTTGGTCCCACAGTCTGTGCTTGGTCCCCCTGGTTGCTCTTGCTCCCCCAGGCTGTGCTTGGCCCCCCAGGCTGTGCTTGGTCACCCAGGCTGTGCTTGGTCCTCCTGGTTGCTCTTGGTCCCCCAGGCTGTGCTTGGTCCCCCAGGCTGTGCTTGGTCCCCCTGGTTGCTCTTGGTCCCCCAGGCTGTGCTTGGTCCCCTTGTTTGCTCCTGGTCCTCCAGGCTGTGCTTGGTCCCCCAGGCTGTGCTTGGTCCCCCTGGTTGCTCTTGGTCCCCCAGGCGGTGCTTGGTCCCCTTAGTTGCTCTTGGTCCCCCAGGCTGTGCTTGGTCCCCCAGGCTGTGCTTGGTCCCCCTGGCTGTGCTTGGTCCCCCTGGTTGCTCTTGGTCCCCCAGGCTGTGCTTGGTCCCCCAGGCTGTGCTTGGTCCCCCAGGCTGTGCTTGGTCCCCCTGGTTGCTCTTGGTCCCCCAGGCTGTGCTTGGTCCCCCAGGCTGTGCTTGGTCCCCCTGGTTGCTCTTGGTCCCCCAGGCTGTGCTTGGTCCCCCTGGTTGCTCTTGGTCCCCCAGGCTGTGCTTGGTCCCCCTGGTTGCTCTTGGTCCCCCAGGCTGTGTTTGGTCCCCCAGGCTGTGTTTGGTCCCCCAGGCTGTGCTTGGTCCCCCTGGTTGCTCTTGGTCCCCCAGGCTGTGCTTGGTCCCCCTGGTTGCTCTTGGTCCCCCAGGCTGTGCTTGGTCCCCCGGGCTGTGCTTGTTCCCCCAGGCTGTGCTTGGTCCCCCTGGTTGCTCTTGGTCCCCCAGGCTGTGCTTGGTCCCCCAGGCTGTGCTTGGTCCCCCAGGCTGTGCTTGGTCCCCCAGGCTGTGTTTGGTCCCCCAGGCTGTGCTTGGTCCCCCTGGTTGCTCTTGGTCCCCCAGGCTGTGCTTGGTCCCCCAGGCTGTGCCTGGTCCCCTTGGTTGCTCTTGGTCCCCCAGGCTGTGCTTGGTCCCCCAGGCTGTGCTTGGTCCCCCTGGCTGTGCTTGGTCCCCCTGGTTGCTCTTGGTCCCCCAGGCTGTGCTTGGTCCCCCAGGCTGTGCTTGGTCCCCCTGGTTGCTCTTGGTCCCCCAGGCTGTGCTTGGTCCCCCAGGCTGTGCTTGGTCCCCCTGGTTGCTCTTGGTCCCCCAGGCTGTGCTTGGTCCCCCTGGTTGCTCTTGGTCCCCCAGGCTGTGCTTGGTCCCCCAGGATGTGCTTGGTCCCCCTGGTTGCTCTTGGTCCCCCAGGCTGTGCTTGGTCCCCCAGGCTGTGCTTGGTCCCCCAGGCTGTGCTTGGTCCCCCTGGTTGCTCTTGGTCCCCCAGGCTGTGCTTGGTCCCACAGGCTGTGCTTGGTCCCCCTGACTGTGCTTGGTCCCCCTGGCTGTGCTTGGTCCCCCAGGCTGTGCTTGGTCCCCCAGGCTGTGCTTGGTCCTCCAGGCTGTGCTTGGTCCCCCTGGTTGCTCTTGGTCCCCCAGGCTGTGCTTGGTCCCCCAGGCTGTGCTTGGTCCCCCAGGCTGTGCTTGGTCCCCCAGGCTGTGCTTGGTCCCCCACCCCAGACTGTGCTTGGTCCCCCTGGCTGTGCTTGGTCCCCCAGGCTGTGCTTGGTCCCCCAGGCTGTGCTTGGTCCCCTTGGTTGCTCTTGGTCCCCCAGGCTGTGCTTGGTCCCCCAGGCTGTGCTTGGTCCCACAGGCTGTGCTTGGTCCCCCTGGTTGCTCTTGGTCCCCCAGGCTGTGCTTGGTCCCCTTGGTTGCTCTTGGTCCCCCAGGCTGTGCTTGGTCCCCCAGGCTGTGCTTGGTCCCCCTGGTTGCTCCTGGTCCCCCACGCTGTGCTTGGTCCCCCAGGCTGTGCTTGGTCCCCCAGGCTGTGCTTGGTCCCACAGGCTGTGCTTGGTCCTCCTGGTTGCTCTTGGTCCCCCAGGCTGTGCTTGGTCCCCCTGGTTGCTCTTAAGTCCCCCAGGCTATGCTTGGTCCCCTTGGTTGCTCTTGGTCCCCCAGGCTATGCTTGGTCCCCAGGCTGTGCTTGGTCCCCCTGGTTGCTCTTGGTCCCCCAGGCTGTGCTTGGTCCCCCAGGCTGTGCTTGGTCCCCAAGGCTGAGCTTGGTCCCCTTGGTTGCTCTTGGTCCCCCAGGCTGTGCTTGGTCCCCCAGGCTGTGCTTGGTCCCCCAGGCTGTGC
This sequence comes from Lissotriton vulgaris, assembly GCF_964263255.1. NCBI lineage: Eukaryota > Metazoa > Chordata > Amphibia > Caudata > Salamandridae > Lissotriton > Lissotriton vulgaris. Next base: position 157,263 of record NW_028247558.1, read on the forward strand.
TTGGTCCCCCTGGTTGCTCTTGGTCCCCCAGGATGTGCTTGGTCCCCCAGGCTGTGCTTGGTCCCCCTGGTTGCTCTAGGTCCCCCAGGCTGTGCTTGGTCCCCCTGGTTGCTCTTGGTCCCCCAGGCTGTGCTTGGTCCCGCTGGTTGCTCTTGGTCCCCCAGGCTGTGTTTGGTCCCCCAGGCTGTGCTTGGTCCCCCTGGTTGCTCTTGGTCCCCCAGGCTGTGCTTGGTCCCCCAGGCTGTGCTTGGTCCCCCAGGCTGTGCTTGGTGCCCCAGGCTGTGCTTGGTCCCCCTGGTTGCTCTTGGTCCCCCAGGCTGTGCTTGGTCCCCCAGGCTGTGCTTGGTCCCCCAGGCTGTGCTTGGTCCCCCTGGTTGCTCTTGGTCCCCCAGGCTGTGCTTGGTCCCCCAGGCTGTGCTTGGTCCCCCTGGTTGCTCTTGGTCCCCCAGGCTGTGCTTGGTCCCCTTGGTTGCTCTTGGTCCCCCAGGCTGTGCTTGGTCCCCCAGGCTGTGCTTTGTCCCCCAGGCTGTGCTTGGTCCCCCAGGCTGTGCTTGGTCCCCCAGGCTGTGTTTGGTCCCCCAGGCTGTGCTTGGTCCCCCTGGTTGCTCTTGGTCCCCCAGGCTGTGCTTGGTCCCCCAGGCTGTGCTTGGTCCCCCTGGTTGCTCTTGGTCCCCCAGGCTGTGCTTGGTCTCCCAGGCTGTGCTTGGTCCCCCAGGCTGTGCTTGGTCCCCCTGGTTGCTCTTGGTCCCCCAGGCTGTGATTGGTCCCCCAGGCTGTCCTTGGTCCCCCTGGTTGCTCTTGGTCCCCCAGGCTGTGCTTGGTCCCCCAGGCTGTGCTTGGTCCCCCAGGCTGTGCTTGGTCCCCCTGGTTGCTCTTGGTCCCCCAGGCTGTGCTTGGTCCCCCTGGTTGCTCTTGGTCCCCCAGGCTGTGCTTGGTCCCCCAGGCTGTGCTTGGTCCCCCTGGTTGCTCTTGGTCCCCCAGGCTGTGCTTGGTCCCCCAGGCTGTGTTTGGTCCCCCTGGTTGCTCTTGGTCCCCCAGGCTGTGCTTGGTCCCCCAGGTTGTGCTTGGTCCCCCAGGCTTTGCTTGGTCCCCCAGGCTGTGCTTGGTCCCCCTGGTTGCTCATGGTCCCCCAGGCTGTGCTTGGTCCCCCAGGCTGTGTTTGGTCCCCCTGGTTGCTCTTGGTCCCCCAGGCTGTGCTTGGTCCCCCAGGCTGTGCTTGGTCCCCCAGGCTTTGCTTGGTCCCCCAGGCTGTGCTTGGCCCCCCTGGTTGCTCTTGGTCCCCCAGGCTGTGCTTGGTCCCCCAGGCTGTGCTTGGTCCCCCTAGTTGCTCTTGGTCCCCCAGGCTGTGCTTGGTCCCCTTGGTTGCTCTTGGTCCCCCAGGCTGTGCTTGGTCCCCCAGGCTGTGCTTGGTCCCCCTGGTTGCTCTTGGTCCCCCAGGCTGTGCTTGGTCTCCCAGGCTGTGCTTGGTCCCCCTGGTTGCTCTTGGTCCCCCAGGCTGTGCTTGGTCTCCCAGGCTGTGCTTGGTCCCCCAGGCTGTGCTTGGTCCCCCTGGTTGCTCTTGGTCCCTCAGGCTGTGCTTGGTCCCCCAAGCTGTGCTTGGTCCCCCTGGTTGCTCTTGGTCCCCCAGGCTGTGCTTGGTCCCCCAGGCTGGGCTTGGTCCCCCTGGTTGCTCTTGGTCCCCCAGGCTGTGCTTGGTCCCCCTGTTTGCTCTTGGTTCCCCAGGCTGTGCTTGGTCCCCCTGGTTGCTCTTGGTCCCCCAGGCTGTGCTTGGTCCCACAGTCTGTGCTTGGTCCCCCTGGTTGCTCTTGCTCCCCCAGGCTGTGCTTGGTCCCCCAGGCTGTGCTTGGTCCCCCAGGCTGTGCTTGGTCCCCCTGGTTGCTCTTGGTCCCCCAGGCTGTGCTTGGTCCCCCAGGCTGTGCTTGGTCCCCCTGGTTGCTCTTGGTCCCCAAGGCTGTGCTTGGTCCCCTTGTTTGCTCTTGGTCCTCCAGGCTGTGCTTGGTCCCCCAGGCTGTGCTTGGTCCCCCTGGTTGCTCTTGGTCCCCCAGGCGGTGCTTGGTCCCCTTAGTTGCTCTTGGTCCCCCAGGCTGTGCTTGGTCCCCAGGCTGTGCTTGGTCCCCCTGGCTGTGCTTGGTCCCCCTGGTTGCTCTTGGTCCCCCAGGCTGTGCTTGGTCCCCCAGGCTGTGCTTGGTCCCCCTGGTTGCTCTTGGTCCCCCAGGCTGTGCTTGGTCCCCCAGGCTGTGCTTGGTCCCCCTGGTTGCTCTTGGTCCCCCAGGCTGTGCTTGGTCCCCCTGGTTGCTCTTGGTCCCCCAGGCTGTGCTTGGTCCCCCTGGTTGCTCTTGGTCCCCCAGGCTGTGTTTGGTCCCCCAGGCTGTGCTTGGTCCCCCAGGCTGTGCTTGGTCCCCCTGGTTGCTCTTGGTCCCCCAGGCTGTGCTTGGTCCCCCTGGTTGCTCTTGGTCCCCCAGGCTGTGCTTGGTCCCCCAGGCTGTGCTTGGTCCCCCAGGCTGTGCTTGGTCCCCCTGGTTGCTCTTGGTCCCCCAGGCTGTGCTTGGTCCCCCAGGCTGTGCTTGGTCCCCCAGGCTGTGCTTGGTCCCCCAGGCTGTGTTTGGTCCCCCAGGCTGTGCTTGGTCCCCCTGGTTGCTCTTGGTTCCCCAGGCTGTGCTTGGTCCCCCAGGCTGTGCCTGGTCCCCTTGGTTGCTCTTGGTCCCCCAGGCTGTGCTTGGTCCCCCAGGCTGTGCTTGGTCCCCCTGGCTGTGCTTGGTCCCCCTGGTTGCTCTTGGTCCCCCAGGCTGTGCTTGGTCCCCCAGGCTGTGCTTGGTCCCCCTGGTTGCTCTTGGTCCCCCAGGCTGTGCTTGGTCCCCCAGGCTGTGCTTGGTCCCCCACGTTGCTCTTGGTCCCCCAGGCTGTGCTTCGTCCCCCTGGTTGCTCTTGGTCCCCCAGGCTGTGCTTGGTCCCCCAGGGTGTGCTTGGTCCCCCTGGTTGCTCTTGGTCCCCCAGGCTGTGCTTGGTCCCCCAGGCTGTGCTTGGTCCCCCAGGCTGTGCTTGGTCCCCCTGGTTGCTCTTGGTCCCCCAGGCTGTGCTTGGTCCCCCAGGCTGTGCTTGGTCCCCCAGACTGTGCTTGGTCCCCCTGTCTGTGCTTGGTCCCCCAGGCTGTGCTTGGTCCCCCAGGCTGTGCTTGGTCCTCCAGGCTGTGCTTGGTCCCCCTGGTTGATCTTGGTCCCCCAGGCTGTGCTTGGTCCCCCAGGCTGTGCTTGGTCCCCAAGGCTGAGCTTGGTCCCCTTGGTTGCTCTTGGTCCCCCAGGCTGTGCTTGGTCCCCCAGGCTGTGCTTGGTCCCCCTGGTTGCTCTTGGTCCCCCAGGCTGTGCTTGGTCCCCTTGGTTGCTCTTGGTCCCCCAGGCTGTGCTTGGTCCCCAAGGCTGTGCTTGGTCCCCCAGGCTGTGCTTGGTCCCCCTGGTTGCTCTTGGTCCCCCAGGCTGTGCTTGGTCCCCCAGGCTGTGCTTGGTCCCTGTGGCTGTGCTTGGTCCCCCTGGTTGCTCTTGGTCCCCCAGGCTGTGCTTGGTCCCCCAGGCTGTGCTTGGTCCCCCTGGCTGTGCTTGGTCCCCCTGGTTGCTCTTGGTCCCCCAGGCTGTGCTTGGTCCCCCAGGCTGTGCTTGGTCCCCCTGGTTGCTCTTGGTCCCCCAGGCTGTGCTTGGTCCCCTTGGTTGCTCTTGGTCCCCCAGGCTGTGCTTGGTCCCCCAGGATGTGCTTGGTCCCCCTGGTTGCTCTTGGTCCCCCAGGCTGTGCTTGGTCCCCCAGGCTGTGCTTGGTCCCCCAGACTGTGCTTGCCCCCCCTGGCTGTGCTTGGTCCCCCAGGCTGTGCTTGGTCCCCCAGGCTGTGCTTGGTCCCCCAGGCTGTGCTTGGTCCCCCTGGTTGCTCTTGGTCCCCCAGGCTGTGCTTGGTCCCCCAGGCTGTGCTTGGTCCCCCAGGCTGTGCTTGGTCCCCCAGACTGTGCTTGGTCCCCCTGGCTGTGCTTGGTCCCCCAGGCTGTGCTTGGTCCCCCAGGCTGTGCTTGGTCCCCCAGGCTGTGCTTGGTCCCCTTGGTTGCTCTTGGTCCCCCAGGCTGTGCTTGGTCCCCCAGGCTGTGCTTGGTCCCACAGGCTGTGCTTGGTCCCCCTGGTTGCTCTTGGTCCCCCAGGCTGTGCTTGGTCCCCTTGGTTGCTCTTGGTCCCCCAGGCTGTGCTTTGTCCCCCAGGCTGTGCTTGGTCCCCCTGGTTGCTCTTGGTCCCCCAGGCTGTGCTTGGTCCCCCAGGCTGTGCTTGGTCCCCCAGGCTGTGCTTGGTCCCACAGGCTGTGCTTGGTCCTCCTGGTTGCTCTTGGTCCCCCAGGCTGTGCTTGGTCCCCCTGGTTGCTCTTGGTCCCCCAGGCTGTGCTTGGTCCCCTTGGTTGCTCTTGGTCCCCCAGGCTATGCTTGGTCCCCCAGGCTGTGCTTGGTCCCCCTGGTTGCTCTTGGTCCCCCAGGCTGTGCCTGGTCCCCCAGGCTGTGCTTGGTCCCCCAGGCTGTGCTTGGTCCTCCTGGTTGCTCTTGGTCCCCCAGGCTGTGCTTGGTCCCCCTGGTTGCTCTTGGTCCCCCAGGCTGTGCTTGGTCCCCTTGGTTGCTCTTGGTCCCCCAGGCTATGCTTGGTCCCCCAGGCTGTGCTTGGTTCCCCTGGTTGCTCTTGGTCCCCCAGGCTGTGCTTGGTCCCCCAGGCTGTGCTTGGTCCCCAAGGCTGTGCTTGGTCCCCTTGGTTGCTCTTGGTCCCCCAGGCTGTGCTTGGTCCCCCAGGCTGTGCTTGGTCCCCCTGGCTGTGCTTGGTCCCCCTGGTTGCTCTTGGTCCCCCAGGCTGTGCTTGGTCCCCAGGCTGTGCTTGGTCCCCCTGGTTGCTCTTGGTCCCCCAGGCTGTGCTTGGTCCCCTTGGTTGCTCTTGGTCCCCCAGGCTATGCTTGGTCCCCCAGGCTGTGCTTGGTCCCCCTGGTTGCTCTTGGTCCCCCAGGCCGTGCTTGGTCCCCCAGGCCGTGCTTGGTCCCCCAGGCTATGCTTGGTCCCCAAGGCTGTGCTTGGTCCCCTTGGTTGCTCTTGGTCCCCCAGGCTGTGCTTGGTCCCCCAGGCTGTGCTTGGTCCCCCTGGTTGCTCTTGGTCCCCCAGGCTGTGCTTGGTCCCCCTGGTTGCTCTTGGTCCCCCAGGCTGTGCTTGGTCCCCTTGGTTGCTCTTGGTCCCCCAGGCTATGCTTGGTCCCCCAGGCTGTGCTTGGTCCCCCTGGTTGCTCTTGGTCCCCCAGGCTGTGCTTGGTCCCCCAGGCTTTGCTTGGTCCCCCAGGCTGTGCTTGGTCCCCCTGGTTGCTCTTGGTCCCCCAGGCTGTGCTTGGTCCCCCTAGTTGCTCTTGGTCCCCCAGGCTGTGCTTGGTCCCCTTGGTTGCTCTTGGTCCCCCAGGCTGTGCTTGGTCCCCCAGGCTGTGCTTGGTCCCCCTGGTTGCTCTTGGTCCCCCAGGCTGTGCTTGGTCTCCCAGGCTGTGCTTGGTCCCCCTGGTTGCTCTTGGTCCCCCAGGCTGTGCTTGGTCTCCCAGGCTGTGCTTGGTCCCCCAGGCTGTGCTTGGTCCCCCTGGTTGCTCTTGGTCCCTCAGGCTGTGCTTGGTCCCCCAAGCTGTGCTTGGTCCCCCTGGTTGCTCTTGGTCCCCCAGGCTGTGCTTGGTCCCCCAGGCTGGGCTTGGTCCCCCTGGTTGCTCTTGGTCCCCCAGGCTGTGCTTGGTCCCCCTGTTTGCTCTTGGTTCCCCAGGCTGTGCTTGGTCCCCCTGGTTGCTCTTGGTCCCCCAGGCTGTGCTTGGTCCCACAGTCTGTGCTTGGTCCCCCTGGTTGCTCTTGCTCCCCCAGGCTGTGCTTGGTCCCCCAGGCTGTGCTTGGTCCCCCAGGCTGTGCTTGGTCCCCCTGGTTGCTCTTGGTCCCCCAGGCTGTGCTTGGTCCCCCAGGCTGTGCTTGGTCCCCCTGGTTGCTCTTGGTCCCCCAGGCTGTGCTTGGTCCCCTTGTTTGCTCTTGGTCCTCCAGGCTGTGCTTGGTCCCCCAGGCTGTGCTTGGTCCCCCTGGTTGCTCTTGGTCCCCCAGGCGGTGCTTGGTCCCCTTAGTTGCTCTTGGTCCCCCAGGCTGTGCTTGGTCCCCAGGCTGTGCTTGGTCCCCCTGGCTGTGCTTGGTCCCCCTGGTTGCTCTTGGTCCCCCAGGCTGTGCTTGGTCCCCCAGGCTGTGCTTGGTCCCCCAGGCTGTGCTTGGTCCCCCTGGTTGCTCTTGGTCCCCCAGGCTGTGCTTGGTCCCCCAGGCTGTGCTTGGTCCCCCTGGTTGCTCTTGGTCCCCCAGGCTGTGCTTGGTCCCCCTGGTTGCTCTTGGTCCCCCAGGCTGTGCTTGGTCCCCCTGGTTGCTCTTGGTCCCCCAGGCTGTGTTTGGTCCCCCAGGCTGTGCTTGGTCCCCCAGGCTGTGCTTGGTCCCCCTGGTTGCTCTTGGTCCCCCAGGCTGTGCTTGGTCCCCCTGGTTGCTCTTGGTCCCCCAGGCTGTGCTTGGTCCCCCAGGCTGTGCTTGGTCCCCCAGGCTGTGCTTGGTCCCCCTGGTTGCTCTTGGTCCCCCAGGCTGTGCTTGGTCCCCCAGGCTGTGCTTGGTCCCCCAGGCTGTGCTTGGTCCCCCAGGCTGTGTTTGGTCCCCCAGGCTGTGCTTGGTCCCCCTGGTTGCTCTTGGTTCCCCAGGCTGTGCTTGGTCCCCCAGGCTGTGCCTGGTCCCCTTGGTTGCTCTTGGTCCCCCAGGCTGTGCTTGGTCCCCCAGGCTGTGCTTGGTCCCCCTGGCTGTGCTTGGTCCCCCTGGTTGCTCTTGGTCCCCCAGGCTGTGCTTGGTCCCCCAGGCTGTGCTTGGTCCCCCTGGTTGCTCTTGGTCCCCCAGGCTGTGCTTGGTCCCCCAGGCTGTGCTTGGTCCCCCTGGTTGCTCTTGGTCCCCCAGGCTGTGCTTCGTCCCCCTGGTTGCTCTTGGTCCCCCAGGCTGTGCTTGGTCCCCCAGGGTGTGCTTGGTCCCCCTGGTTGCTCTTGGTCCCCCAGGCTGTGCTTGGTCCCCAAGGCTGTGCTTGGTCCCCCAGGCTGTGCTTGGTCCCTGTGGCTGTGCTTGGTCCCCCTGGTTGCTCTTGGTCCCCCAGGCTGTGCTTGGTCCCCCAGGCTGTGCTTGGTCCCCCTGGCTGTGCTTGGTCCCCCTGGTTGCTCTTGGTCCCCCAGGCTGTGCTTGGTCCCCCAGGCTGTGCTTGGTCCCCCTGGTTGCTCTTGGTCCCCCAGGCTGTGCTTGGTCCCCTTGGTTGCTCTTGGTCCCCCAGGCTGTGCTTAGTCCCCCAGGATGTGCTTGGTCCCCCTGGTTGCTCTTGGTCCCCCAGGCTGTGCTTGGTCCCCCAGGCTGTGCTTGGTCCCCCAGACTGTGCTTGCCCCCCCTGGCTGTGCTTGGTCCCCCAGGCTGTGCTTGGTCCCCCAGGCTGTGCTTGGTCCCCCAGGCTGTGCTTGGTCCCCCTGGTTGCTCTTGGTCCCCCAGGCTGTGCTTGGTCCCCCAGGCTGTGCTTGGTCCCCCAGGCTGTGCTTGGTCCCCCAGACTGTGCTTGGTCCCCCTGGCTGTGCTTGGTCCCCCAGGCTGTGCTTGGTCCCCCAGGCTGTGCTTGGTCCCCTTGGTTGCTCTTGGTCCCCCAGGCTGTGCTTGGTCCCCCAGGCTGTGCTTGGTCCCACAGGCTGTGCTTGGTCCCCCTGGTTGCTCTTGGTCCCCCAGGCTGTGCTTGGTCCCCTTGGTTGCTCTTGGTCCCCCAGGCTGTGCTTTGTCCCCCAGGCTGTGCTTGGTCCCCCTGGTTGCTCTTGGTCCCCCAGGCTGTGCTTGGTCCCCCAGGCTGTGCTTGGTCCCCCAGGCTGTGCTTGGTCCCACAGGCTGTGCTTGGTCCTCCTGGTTGCTCTTGGTCCCCCAGGCTGTGCTTGGTCCCCCTGGTTGCTCTTGGTCCCCCAGGCTGTGCTTGGTCCCCTTGGTTGCTCTTGGTCCCCCAGGCTATGCTTGGTCCCCCAGGCTGTGCTTGGTCCCCCTGGTTGCTCTTGGTCCCCCAGGCTGTGCCTGGTCCCCCAGGCTGTGCTTGGTCCCCCAGGCTGTGCTTGGTCCTCCTGGTTGCTCTTGGTCCCCCAGGCTGTGCTTGGTCCCCCTGGTTGCTCTTGGTCCCCCAGGCTGTGCTTGGTCCCCTTGGTTGCTCTTGGTCCCCCAGGCTATGCTTGGTCCCCCAGGCTGTGCTTGGTTCCCCTGGTTGCTCTTGGTCCCCCAGGCTGTGCTTGGTCCCCCAGGCTGTGCTTGGTCCCCAAGGCTGTGCTTGGTCCCCTTGGTTGCTCTTGGTCCCCCAGGCTGTGCTTGGTCCCCCAGGCTGTGCTTGGTCCCCCTGGCTGTGCTTGGTCCCCCTGGTTGCTCTTGGTCCCCCAGGCTGTGCTTGGTCCCCAGGCTGTGCTTGGTCCCCCTGGTTGCTCTTGGTCCCCCAGGCTGTGCTTGGTCCCCTTGGTTGCTCTTGGTCCCCCAGGCTATGCTTGGTCCCCCAGGCTGTGCTTGGTCCCCCTGGTTGCTCTTGGTCCCCCAGGCCGTGCTTGGTCCCCCAGGCCGTGCTTGGTCCCCCAGGCTATGCTTGGTCCCCAAGGCTGTGCTTGGTCCCCTTGGTTGCTCTTGGTCCCCCAGGCTGTGCTTGGTCCCCCAGGCTGTGCTTGGTCCCCCTGGTTGCTCTTGGTCCCCCAGGCTGTGCTTGGTCCCCCTGGTTGCTCTTGGTCCCCCAGGCTGTGCTTGGTCCCCTTGGTTGCTCTTGGTCCCCCAGGCTATGCTTGGTCCCCCAGGCTGTGCTTGGTCCCCCTGGTTGCTCTTGGTCCCCCAGGCTGTGCTTGGTCCCCCAGGCTGTGCTTGGTCCCCAAGGCTGTGCTTGGTCCCCTTGGTTGCTCTTGGTCCCCCAGGCTGTGCTTGGTCCCTCAGGCTGTGCTTGGTCCCCCTGGCTGTGCTTGGTCCCCCTGGTTGCTCTTGGTCCCCCAGGCTGTGCTTGGTCCCCCAGGCTGTGCTTGGTCCCCTTGGTTGCTCTTGGTCCCCCAGGTTGTGCTTGGTCCCCCAGGCTGTGCTTGGTCCCCCTGGTTGCTCTTTGTCCCCCAGGCTGTGCTTGGTCCCCTTGGTTGCTCTTGGTCCCCCAGGCTGTGCTTGGTCCCCCAGGCTGTGCTTGGTCCCCCTGGTTGCTCTTGGTCCCCCAGGCTGTGCTTGGTCCCCCAGGCTGTGCTTGGTCCCCCTGGTTGCTCTTGGTCCCCCAGGCTGTGCTTGGTCCCCCAGGCTGTGCTTGGTCCCCCTGGTTGCTCTTGGTCCCCCAGGCTGTGCTTGGTCCCCTTGGTTGCTCTTGGTCCCCCAGGCTGTGTTTGGTCCCCCAGGCTGTGCTTGGTCCCCCTGGTTGCTCTTGGTCCCCTGGGCTGTGCTTGGTCCCCTTGGTTGCTCTTGGTCCCGCAGGCTGTGCTTGGTCCCCCAGGCTGTGCTTGGTCCCCCTGGCTGTGCTTGGTCCCCCAGGCTGTGCGTGGTCCCCCTGGTTGCTCTTGGTCCCCCTGGTTGCTCTTGGTCCCCCAGGCTGTGCTTGGTCCCCCAGGCTGTGCTTGGTCCCCCAGGCTGTGCTTGGTCCCCCTGGTTGCTCTTGGTCCCCCAGGCTGTGCTTGGTCCCCTTGGTTGCTCTTGGTCCCCCAGGCTGTGCTTGGTCCCCCAGGCTGTGCTTGGTCCCCCAGGCTGTGCTTGGTCCCCAAGGCTGTGCGTGGTCCCCAAGGCTGTGCGTGGTCCCCCTGGTTGCTCTTGGTCCCCCAGGCTGTGCTTGATCCCCAGGATGTGCTTGGTCCCCCAGGCTGTGCTTGGTCCCCCAGGCTGTGCTTGGTCCCCTTGGTTGCTCTTGGTCCCCCAGGCTGTGCTTGGTCCCTCAGGCTGTGCTTGGTCCCCCTGGTTGCTCTTGGTCCCCCAGGCTGTGCTTGGTCCCCGAGGCTGTGCTTGGTCCCCCTGGTTGCTCTTGGTCCCCCAGGCTGTGCTTGGTCCCCTTGTTTGCTCTTGGTCCTCCAGGCTGTGCTTGATCCCCCAGGATGTGCTTGGTCCCCCAGGCTGTGCTTGGTCCCCCTGGTTGCTCTTGCTCCCCCAGGCTGTGCTTGGTCCCCCAGGCTGTGCTTGGTCCCCCAGGCTGTGCTTGGTCCCCCTGGTTGCTCTTGGTCCCCCAGGCTGTGCTTGGTCCCCGAGGCTGTGCTTGGTCCCCCTGGTTGCTCTTGGTCCCCCAGGCTGTGCTTGGTCCCCTTGTTTGCTCTTGGTCCTCCAGGCTGTGCTTGGTCCCCCAGGCTGTGCTTGGTCCCCCTGGTTGCTCTTGGTCCCCCAGGCGGTGCTTGGTCCCCTTGGTTGGTCTTGGTCCCTCAGGCTGTGCTTGGTCCCCCAGGCTGTGCTTGGTCCCCCTGGCTGTGCTTGGTCCCCCTGGTTGCTCTTGGTCCCCCAGGCTGTGCTTGGTCCCCCAGGCTGTGCTTGGTCCCCCAGGCTGTGCTTGGTCCCCCTGGTTGCTCTTGGTCCCCCAGGCTGTGCTTGGTCCCCCAGGCTGTGCTTGGTCCCCCTGGTTGCTCTTGGTCCCCCAGGCTGTGCTTGGTCCCCCTGGTTGCTCTTGGTCCCCCAGGCTGTGCATGGTCCCCCTGGTTGCTCTTGGTCCCCCAGGCTGTGTTTGGTCCCCCAGGCTGTGCTTGGTCACCCAGGCTGTGCTTGGTCCCCCTGGTTGCTCTTGGTCCCCCAGGCTGTGCTTGGTCCCCCTGGTTGCTCTTGGTCCCCCAGGCTGTGCTTGGTCCCCGAGGCTGTGCTTCGTCCCCATGGTTTCTCTTGGTCCCACAGGCTGTGCTTGGTCCCCCTGGTTGCTCTTGGTCCCCCAGGCTGTGCTTGGTCCCCCAGGCTGTGCTTGGTCCCCCAGGCTGTGCTTGGTCCCCCTGGTTGCTCTTGGTCCCCCAGGCTGTGCTTGGTCTCCCAGGCTGTGCTTGGTCCCCCAGGCTGTGCTTGGTCCCCCTGGTTGCTTTTGGTCCCCCAGGCTGTGCTTGGTCCCCCAGGCAGTGCTTGGTCCCCCTGGTTGCTCTTGGTCCCCCAGGCTGTGCTTGGTCCCCCAGGCTGTGCTTGGTCCCCTTGGTTGCTCTTGGTCCCCCAGGCTGTGCTTGGTCCCCCTGGTTGCTCTTGGTCCCCCAGGCTGTGCTTGGTCCCCCTGGTTGCTCTTGGTCCCCCAGGCTGTGCTTGGTCCCCCTGGTTGCTCTTGGTCCCCCAGGCTGTGCTTGGTCCCCCAGGTTGTGCTTGGTCCCCCTGGTTGCTCTTGGTCCCCCAGGCTGTGCTTGGTCCCCCAGGCTGTGCTTGGTCATCCAGGCTGTGCTTGGTCCCCCTGGTTGCTCTTGGTCCCCCAGGCTGTGCTTGGTCCCCCAGGCTGTGCTTGGTCCCCCTGGTTGCTTTTGGTCCCCCAGGCTGTGCTTGGTCCCCTTGGTTGCTCTTGGTCCCCCAGGCTGTGCTTGGTCCCCCAGGCTGTGCTTGGTCCCTAAAGCTGTGCTTGGTCCCCCAGGCTGTGCTTGGTCCCCCAGGCTGTGCTTGCTCCCCCAGGCTGTGCTTGGTCCTCCTGGCTGTGTTTGGTCCCCCAGGCTGTGCTTGGACCCCCTGGTTGGTCTTGGTCCCCCAGGCTGTGCTTGGTCCCCCAGGTTACTCTTGGTCCCCCAGGCTGTGCTTGGTCCCCCAGGCTGTGCTTGGCCCCCCTGGCTGTGCTTGGTCCCCTTGGTTGCTCTTGGTCCCCCAGGCTGTGCTTGGTCCCCCAGGCTGTGCTTGGTCCCCCTGGTTGCTCTTGGTCCCCCAGGCTGTGCTTGGTCCCCTTGGTCGCTCTTGGTCCCCCAGGCTGTGCTTGGTCCCCCAGGCTGTGCTTGGTCCCCCTGGTTGCTCTTGGTCCCCTGGGCTGTGCTTGGTCCCCTTGGTTGCTCTTGGTCCCCCAGGCTGTGCTTGGTCCCCCAGGCTGTGCTTGGTCCCCCTGGCTATGCTTGGTCCCATTGTTTGCTCTTGGTCCTCCAGGCTGTGCTTGGTCCCCCAGGCTGTGCTTGGCCCCCCTGGTTGCTCTTGGTCCCCCAGGCGGTGCTTGGTCCCCTTGGTTGCTCTTGGTCCCTCAGGCTGTGCTTGGTCCCCCAGGCTGTGCTTGGTCCCCCTGGCTGTGCTTGGCCCCCCCTGGTTGCTCTTGGTCCCCCAGGCTGTGCTTGGCCCCCAGGCTGTGCTTGGTCCCCCAGGCTGTGCTTGGTCCCCCTGGTTGCTCTTGGTCCCCCAGGCTGTGCTTGGTCCCCCAGGCTGTGCTTGGTCCCCCTGGTTGCTCTTGGTCCCCCAGGCTGTGCTTGGTCCCCCTGGTTGCTCTTGGTCCCCCAGGCTGTGCTTGGTCCCCCTGGTTGCTCTTGGTCCCCCAGGCTGTGCTTGGTCCCCCTGGTTGCTCTTGGTCCCCCAGGCTGTGTTTGGTCCCCCGGGCTGTGCTTGGTCACCCAGGCTGTGCTTGGTCCCCCTGGTTGCTCTTGGTCCCCCAGGCTGTGCTTGGTCCCCCTGGTTGCTCTTGGTCCCCCAGGCTGTGCTTGGTCCCCCAGGCTGTGCTTGGTCCCCCTGGTTGCTATTGGTCCCCCAGGCTGTGCTTGGTCCCCCTGGTTGCTCTTGGTCCCCCAGGCTGTGCTTGGTCCCCTTGGTTGCTCTTGGTCCCCCAGGCTGTGCTTGGTCCCCCTGGTTGCTCTTGGTCCCCCAGGCTGTGCTTGGTCCCCCAGGCTATGCTTGGTCCCCAAGGCTGTGCTTGGTCCCCTTGGTTGCTCTTGGTCCCCCAGGCTGTGCTTGGTCCCACAGGCTGTGCTTGGTCCCCCTGGTTGCTCTTGGTCCCCCAGGCTGTGCTTGGTCCCCCAGGCTGTGCTTGGTCCCCCAGGCTGTGCTTGGCCCCCCTGGTTGCTCTTGGTCCCCCAGGCTGTGCTTGGTCTCCCAGGCTGTGCTTGGTCCCCCAGGCTGTGCTTGGTCCCCCTGGTTGCTCTTGGTCCCCCAGGCTGTGCTTGGTCCCCCAGGCAGTGCTTGGTCCCCCTGGTTGCTCTTGGTCCCCCAGGCTGTGCTTGGTCCCCCAGGCTGTGCTTGGTCCCCTTGGTTGCTCTTGGTCCCCCAGGCTGTGCTTTGTCCCCCTGGTTGCTCTTGGTCCCCCAGGCTGTGCTTGGTCCCCCTGGTTGCTCTTGGTCCCCCAGGCTGTGCTTGGTCCCCCTGGTTGCTCTTGGTCCCCCAGGCTGTGCTTGGTCCCCCAGGTTGTGCTTGGTCCCCCTGGTTGCTCTTGGTCCCCCAGGCTGTGCTTGGTCCCCCAGGCTGTGCTTGGTCATCCAGGCTGTGCTTGGTCCCCCTGGTTGCTCTTGGTCCCCCAGGCTGTGCTTGGTCCCCCTGGTTGCTCTTGGTCAACCAAGGCTGTGCTTGGTCCTCTTGGTTGCTCTTGGTCCCCCAGGCTGTGCTTGGTCCCCCAGGCTGTGCTTGGTCCCTAAAGCTGTGCTTGGTCCTCCAGGCTGTGCTTGGTCCCCCAGGCTGTGCTTGCTCCCCCAGGCTGTGCTTGGTCCCCCTGGCTGTGCTTGGTCCCCCAGGCTGTGCTTGGACCCCCTGGTTGGTCTTGGTCCCCCAAGCTGTGCTTGGTCCCCCTGGTTACTCTTGGTCCCCCAGGCTGTGCTTGGTCCCCCAGGCTGTGCTTGGCCCCCCAGGCTGTGCTTGGTCCCCTTGGTTGCTCTTGGTCCCCCAGGCTGTGCTTGGTCCCCCAGGCTGTGCTTGGTCCCCCTGGTTGCTCTTGGTCCCCCAGGCTGTGCTTGGTCCCCTTGGTCGCTCTTGGTCCCCCAGGCTGTGCTTGGTCCCCCAGGCTGTGCTTGGTCCCCCTGGTTGCTCTTGGTCCCCTGGGCTGTGCTTGGTCCCCTTGGTTGCTCTTGGTCCCCCAGGCTGTGCTTGGTCCCCCAGGCTGTGCTTGGTCCCCCTGGCTATGCTTGGTCCCCTTGTTTGCTCTTGGTACTCCAGGCTGTGCTTGGTCCCCCAGGCTGTGCTTGGCCCCCCTGGTTGCTCTTGGTCCCCCAGGCGGTGCTTGGTCCCCTTGGTTGCTCTTGGTCCCTCAGGCTGTGCTTGGTCCCCCAGGCTGTGCTTGGTCCCCCTGGCTGTGCTTGGTCCCCCTGGTTGCTCTTGGTCCCCCAGGCTGTGCTTGGTCCCCCAGGCTGTGCTTGGTCCCCCTGGTTGCTCTTGGTCCCCCAGGCTGTGCTTGGTCCCCCAGGCTGTGCTTGGTCCCCCTGGTTGCTCTTGGTCCCCCAGGCTGTGCTTGGTCCCCCTGGTTGCTCTTGATCCCCCAGGCTGTGCTTGGTCCCCCTGGTTGCTCTTGGTCCCCCAGGCTGTGCTTGGTCCCCCTGGTTGCTCTTGGTCCCCCAGGCTGTGTTTGGTCCCCCAGGCTGTGCTTGGTCACCCAGGCTGTGCTTGGTCCCCCTGGTTGCTCTTGGTCCCCCAGGCTGTGCTTGGTCCCCCTGGTTGCTCTTGGTCCCCCAGGCTGTGCTTGGTCCCCCAGGCTGTGCTTGGTCCCCCAGGCTGTGCTTGGTCCCCCTGGTTGCTATTGGTCCCCCAGGCTGTGCTTGGTCCCCCTGGTTGCTCTTGGTCCCCCAGGCTGTGCTTGGTCCCCTTGGTTGCTCTTGGTCCCCCAGGCTATGCTTGGTCCCCCAGGCTGTGCTTGGTCCCCCTGGTTGCTCTTGGTCCCCCAGGCTGTGCTTGGTCCCCCAGGCTATGCTTGGTCCCCAAGGCTGTGCTTGGTCCCCTTGGTTGCTCTTGGTCCCCCAGGCTGTGCTTGGTCCCCCAGGCTGTGCTTGGTCCCCCTGGTTGCTCTTGGTCCCCCAGGCTGTGCTTGGTCCCACAGGCTGTGCTTGGTCCCCCAGGCTGTGCTTGGTCCCCCTGGTTGCTATTGGTCCCCCAGGCTGTGCTTGGTCCCCCTGGTTGCTCTTGGTCCCCCAGGCTGTGCTTGGTCCCCTTGGTTGCTCTTGGTCCCCCAGGCTATGCTTGGTCCCCCAGGCTGTGCTTGGTCCCCCTGGTTGCTCTTGGTCCCCCAGGCTGTGCTTGGTCCCCCAGGAGGCTATGCTTGGTCCCCAAGGCTGTGCTTGGTCCCCTTGGTTGCTCTTGGTCCCCCAGGCTGTGCTTGGTCCCCCTGGTTGCTCTTGGTCCCCCAGGCTGTGCTTGGTCCCACAGGCTGTGCTTGGTCCTCCTGGTTGCTCTTGGTCCCCCAGGCTGTGCTTGGTCCCCCTGGTTGCTCTTGGTCCCCCAGGCTGTGCTGGGTCCCCTTGGTTGCTCTTGGTCCCCCAGGCTATGCTTGGTCCCCCAGGCTGTGCTTGGTCCCCCTGGTTGCTCTTGGTCCCCCAGGCTGTGCTTGGTCCCCCAGGCTGTGCTTGGTCCCCCAGGCTGTGCTTGGTCCCCAAGGCTGTGCTTGGTCCCCTTGGTTGCTCTTGGTCCCCCAGGCTGTGCTTGGTCCCCCAGGCTGTGCTTGGTCCCCCTGGTTGCTCTTGGTCCCCCAGGCTGTGCTTGGTCCCCTTGGTTGCTCTTGGTCCCCCAGGCTGTGCTTGGTCCCCCTGGCTGTGCTTGGTCCCCCAGGCTGTGCTTGGTCCCCCTGGTAGCTCTTGGTCCCCCAGGCTGTGCTTGGTCCCCCAGGCTGTGCTTGGTCCCTGTGGCTGTGCTTGGTCCCCCTAGTTGCTCTTGGTCCCCCAGGCTGTGCTTGGTCCCCCAGGCTGTGCTTGGTCCCCCTGGCTGTGCTTGGTCCCCCTGGTTGCTCTTGGTCCCCCAGGCTGTGCTTGGTCCCCCAGGCTGTGCTTGGTCCCCCTGGTTGCTCTTGGTCCCCCAGGCTGTGCTTGGTCCCCTTGGTTGCTCTTGGTCCCCCAGGCTGTGCTTGGTCCCCCAGGCTGTGCTTGGTCCCCCTGGTTGCTCTTGGTCCCCCAGGCTGTGCTTGGTCCCCTTGGTTGCTCCTGGTCCCCCAGGCTGTGCTTGGTCCCCCAGGCTGTGCTTGGTCCCCCAGGCTGTGCTTGGTCCCCCTGGTTGCTCTTGGTCCCCCAGGCTGTGCTTGGTCCCCCAGGCTGTGCTTTGTCCCCCTGGTTGCTCTTGGTCCCCCAGGCTGTGCTTGGTCCCCCAGGCTATGCTTGGTCCACCAGGCTGTGCTTGGTCCCCCTGGCTGTGCTTGGTCCCCCTGGTTGCTCTTGGTCCCCCAGGCTGTGCTTGGTCCCCCAGGCTGTGCTTGGTCCCCCTGGTTGCTCTTGGTCCCCCAGGCTGTGCTTGGTCCCCCAGGCTGTGCTTGGTCATCCAGGCTGTGCTTGGTCCCCCTGGTTGCTCTTGGTCCCCCAGGCTGTGCTTAGTCCCCCAGGCTGTGCTTGGTCCCCCAGGCTGTGCTTGGTCCCCCTGGTTGCTCTTGGTCCCCCAGGCTGTGCTTGGTCCCCTTGGTTGCTCTTGGTCCCCCAGGCTGTGCTTGGTCCCCGGGCTGTGCTTGGTCCCTCAAGCTGTGCTTGGTCCCCCAGGCTGTGCTTGGTCCCCCAGGCTGTGCTTGCTCCCCCAGGCTGTGCTTGGTCCCCCAGGCTGTGCTTGGACCCCCTGGTTGGTCTTGGTCCCCCAGGCTGTGCTTGGTCCCCCTGGTTACTCTTGGTCCCCCAGGCTGTGCTTGGTCCCCTTGGTTGCTCTTGGTCCCCCAGGCTGTGCTTGGTCCCCCAGGCTGTGCTTGGTCCCCCTGGCTGTACTTTGTCCCCCAGGCTGTGCTTGGTCCCCCTGGTTGCTCTTGGTCCCCCCAGGCTGTGCTTGGTCCCCCAGGCTGTGCTTGGTCCCCCTGGTTGCTCTTGGTCCCCCAGGCTGTGCTTGGTCCCCCAGGCTGTGCTTGGTGCCCCAGGCTGTGCTTGGTCCCTGTGGCTGTGCTTGGTCCCCCTAGTTGCTCTTGGTCCCCCAGGCTGTGCTTGGTCCCCCAGGCTGTGCTTGGTCCCCCTGGCTGTGCTTGGTCCCCCTGGTTGCTCTTGGTCCCCCAGGCTGTGCTTGGTCCCCCAGGCTGTGCTTGGTCCCCCTGGTTGCTCTTGGTCCCCCAGGCTGTGCTTGGTCCCCTTGGTTGCTCTTGGTCCCCCAGGCTGTGCTTGGTCCCCCAGGCTGTGCTTGGTCCCCCTGGTTGCTCTTGGTCCCCCAGGCTGTGCTTGGTCCCCCAGGCTGTGCTTGGTCCCTGTGGCTGTGCTTGGTCCCCCTAGTTGCTCTTGGTCCCCCAGGCTGTGCTTGGTCCCCCAGGCTGTGCTTGGTCCCCCTGGCTGTGCTTGGTCCCCCTGGTTGCTCTTGGTCCCACAGGCTGTGCTTGGTCCCCCAGGCTGTGCTTGGTCCCCCTGGTTGCTCTTGGTCCCCCAGGCTGTGCTTGGTCCCCTTGGTTGCTCTTGGTCCCCCAGGCTGTGCTTGTTCCCCCAGGCTGTGCTTGGTCCCCCTGGTTGCTCTTGGTCCCCCAGGCTGTGCTTGGTCCCCTTGGTTGCTCCTGGTCCCCCAGGCTGTGCTTGGTCCCCCAGGCTGTGCTTGGTCCCCCAGGCTGTGCTTGGTCCCCCTGGTTGCTCTTGGTCCCCCAGGCTGTGCTTGGTCCCCCAGGCTGTGCTTGGTCCCCCTGGTTGCTCTTGGTCCCCCAGGCTGTGCTTGGTCCCCCAGGCTATGCTTGGTCCACCAGGCTGTGCTTGGTCCCCCTGGCTGTGCTTGGTCCCCCTGGTTGCTCTTGGTCCCCCAGGCTGTGCTTGGTCCCCCAGGCTGTGCTTGGTCCCCCTGGTTGCTCTTGGTCCCCCAGGCTGTGCTTGGTCCCCCAGGCTGTGCTTGGTCATCCAGGCTGTGCTTGGTCCCCCTGGTTGCTCTTGGTCCCCCAGGCTGTGCTTGGTCCCCCAGGCTGTGCTTGGTCCCCCAGGCTGTGCTTGGTCCCCCTGGTTGCTCTTGGTCCCCCAGGCTGTGCTTGGTCCCCTTGGTTGCTCTTGGTCCCCCAGGCTGTGCTTGGTCCCCGGGCTGTGCTTGGTCCCTCAAGCTGTGCTTGGTCCCCCAGGCTGTGCTTGGTCCCCCAGGCTGTGCTTGCTCCCCCAGGCTGTGCTTGGTCCCCCAGGCTGTGCTTGGACCCCCTGGTTGGTCTTGGTCCCCCAGGCTGTGCTTGGTCCCCCTGGTTACTCTTGGTCCCCCAGGCTGTGCTTGGTCCCCTTGGTTGCTCTTGGTCCCCCAGGCTGTGCTTGGTCCCCCAGGCTGTGCTTGGTCCCCCTGGCTGTACTTTGTCCCCCAGGCTGTGCTTGGTCCCCCTGGTTGCTCTTGGTCCCCCCCGGCTGTGCTTGGTCCCCCAGGCTGTGCTTGGTCCCCCTGGTTGCTCTTGGTCCCCCAGGCTGTGCTTGGTCCCCCAGGCTGTGCTTGGTGCCCCAGGCTGTGCTTGGTCCCCCAGGCTGTGCTGGGTCCCCCAGGCTGTGCTTGGTCCCCCAGGCTGTGCTTGGTCCCCCAGGATGTGCTTGGTCCCCCTGGTTGCTCTTGGTCCCCCAGGTTGTGCTTGGTCCCCCAGGCTGTGCTTGGTCCCCCAGGCTGTGCTTGGTCCCCCTGGTTGCTCTTGGTCCCCCAGGCTGTGCTTGGTCCCCCAGGCTTTGCTTGGTCCCCCTTGCTGTGCTTTGTCCCCCTGGTTGCTCTTGGTCCCCCAGGCTGTGCTTGGTCCCCAAGGCTGTGCTTGGTCCCCCTGGTTGCTCTTGGTCCCCCAGGCTGTGCTTGATCCCCCAGGATGTGCTTGGTCCCCCAGGCTGTGCTTGGTCCCCCAGGCTGTGCTTGGTCCCCTTTGTTGCTCTTGGTCCCCCAGGCTGTGCTTGGTCCCCCAGGCTGTGCTTGGTGCCCCTGGTTGCTCTTGGTCCCCCAGGGTGTGCTTGGTCCCCCAGGCTGTGCTTGGTCCCCCCAGGCTGTGCTTGGTCCCCCAGGCTGTGCTTGGTCCCCCTGGTTTCTCTTGGTCCCACAGGCTGTGCTTGGTCCCCCAGGCTGTGCTTGGTGCCCCAGGCTGTGCTTGGTCCCCCAGGCTGTGCTTGGTCCCCCAGGCTGTGCTTGGTCCCCCAGGCTGTGCTTGGTCCCCCAGGATGTGCTTGGTCCCCCTGGTTGCTCTTGGTCCCCCAGGCTGTGCTTGGTCACCCAGGCTGTGCTTGGTCCCCCTGGTTGCTCTTGGTCCCCCAGGCTGTGCTTGGTCCCCCAGGCTTTGCTTGGTCCCCCTGGCTGTGCTTGGTCCCCCTGGTTGCTCTTGGTCCCCCAGGCTGTGCTTGGTCCCCAAGGCTGTGCTTGGTCCCCCTGGTTGCTCTTGGTCCCCCAGGCTGTGCTTGATCCCCCAGGATGTGCTTGGTCCCCCAGGCTGTGCTTGGTCCCCCAGGCTGTGCTTGGTCCCCCAGGCTGTGCTTGGTGCCCCAGGCTGTGCTTGGTCCCCCAGGCTGTGCTTGGTCCCCCAGGCTGTGCTTGGTCCCCCAGGATGTGCTTGGTCCCCCTGGTTGCTCTTGGTCCCCCAGGCTGTGCTTGGTCCCCCAGGCTGTGCTTGGTCCCCCAGGCTGTGCTTGGTCCCCCAGGATGTGCTTGGTCCCCCTGGTTGCTCTTGGTCCCCCAGGCTGTGCTTGGTCCCCCAGGCTGTGCTTGGTCCCCCAGGCTGTGCTTGGTCCCCCTGGTTGCTCTTGGTCCCCCAGGCTGTGCTTGGTCCCCCAGGCTTTGCTTGGTCCCCCTGGCTGTGCTTGGTCCCCCTGGTTTCTCTTGGTCCCCCAGGCTGTGCTTGGTCCCCAAGGCTGTGCTTGGTCCCCCAGGCTTTGCTTGGCCCCCCTGGCTGTGCTTGGTCCCCCTGGTTGCTCTTGGTCCCCCAGGCTGTGCTTGGTCCCCAAGGCTGTGCTTGGTCCCCCAGGCTGTGCTTGGTCCCCCTGGTTGCTCTTGGTCCCCCAGGCTGTGCTTGGTCCCCCAGGCTGTGCTTGGTGCCCCAGGCTGTGCTTGGTCCCCCAGGCTGTGCTTGGTCCCCCAGGCTGTGCTTGGTCCCCCAGGCTGTGCTTGGTCCCCCAGGCTGTGCTTGGTCCCCCAGGATATGCTTGGTCCCCCTGGTTGCTCTTGGTCCCCCAGGCTGTGCTTGGTCCCTCAGGCTGTGCTTGGTCCCCCAGGCTGTGCTTGGTCCCCCTGGTTGCTCTTGGTCCCCCAGGCTGTGCTTGGTCCCCCAGGCTTTGCTTGGACCCCCTGGCTGTGCTTGGTCCCCCTGGTTGCTCTTGGTCCCCCAGGCTGTGCTTGGTCCCCAAGGCTGTGCTTGGTCCCCTTGGTTGCTCTTGGTCCCCCAGGCTGTGCTTGATCCCCCAGGATGTGCTTGGTCCCCCAGGCTGTGCTTGGTCCCCCAGGCTGTGCTTGGTCCCCTTGGTTGCTCTTGGTCCCCCAGGCTGTGCTTGGTCCCCCAGGCTGTGCTTGGTGCCCCAGGCTGTGCTTGGTCCCCCAGGCTGTGCTTGGTCCCCCAGGCTGTGCTTGATCCCCCAGGATGTGCTTGGTCCCCCTGGTTGCTCTTGGTCCCCCAGGCTGTGCTTGGTCCCCCAGGCTGTGCGTGGTCCCCCAGGCTGTGCTTGGTCCCCCAGTATGTGCTTGGTCCCCCTGGTTGCTCTTGGTCCCCCAGGCTGTGCTTGGTCCCCCAGGCTGTGCTTGGTCCCCCAGGCTGTGCTTGGTCCCCCTGGTTGCTCTTGGTCCCCCAGGCTGTGCTTGCTCCCCCAGGCTTTGCTTGGTCCCCCTGGCTGTGCTTGGTCCCCCTGGTTGCTCTTGGTCCCCCAGGCTGTGCTTGGTCCCCAAGGCTGTGCTTGGTCCCCCTGGTTGCTCTTGGTCCCCCAGGCTGTGCTTGATCCCCCAGGATGTGCTTGGTCCCCCAGGCTGTGCTTGGTCCCCCAGTATGTGCTTGGTCCCCTTGGTTGCTCTTGGTCCCCCAGGCTGTGCTTGGTCCCTCAGGCTGTGCTTGGTCCCCCTGGTTGCTCTTGGTCCCCCAGGCTGTGCTTGATCCCCCAGGATGTGCTTGGTCCCCCAGGCTGTGCTTGGTCCCCCAGTATGTGCTTGGTCCCCTTGGTTGCTCTTGGTCCCCCAGGCTGTGCTTGGTCCCCAAGGCTGTGCTTGGTCCCCCTGGTTGCTCTTGGTCCCCCAGGCTGTGCTTGATCCCCCAGGATGTGCTTGGTCCCCTAGGCTGTGCTTGGTCCCCCAGTATGTGCTTGGTCCCCTTGGTTGCTCTTGGTCCCCCAGGCTGTGCTTGGTCCCCCAGGCTGTGCTTGGTCCCCCAGGCTGTGCTTGGTCCCCCTGGTTGCTCTTAGTCCCCCAGGCTGTGCTTGGTCCCCCAGGCTGTGCCTGGTCCCCCTGGTTGCTCTTGCTCGCCCAGGCTGTGCTTGGTCCCCCAGGCTGTGCTTGGTCCCCCAGGCTGTGTTGATCCCCCTGGTTGCTCTTGGTCCCCCAGGCTGTGCTTGGTCCCCTTGTTTGCTCTTGGTCCTCCAGGCTGTGCTTGGTCCCCCAGGCTGTGCTTGGTCCCCCTGGTTGCTCTTGGTCCCCCAGGCGGTGCTTGGTCCCCTTGGTTGCTCTTGGTCCCCCAGGCTGTGCTTGGTCCCCCAGGCTGTGCTTGGTCCCCCTGGCTGTGCTTGGTCCCCCTGGTTGCTCTTAGTCCCCCAGGCTGTGCTTGGTCCCCCTGGTTGCTCTTGGTCCCCCAGGCTGTGCTTGGTCCCCCAGGCTGTGCTTGGTCCCCCTGGTTGCTCTTGGTCCCCCAGGCTGTGCTTGGTCCCCCAGGCTGTGCTTGGTCCCCCTGGTTGCTCTTGGTCCCCCAGGCTGTGCTTGGTCCCCCTGGTTGCTCTTGGTCCCCCAGGCTGTGCTTGGTCCCCCTGGTTGCTCTTGGTCCCCCAGGCTGTGTTTGGTCCCCCAGGCTGTGCTTGGTCACCCAGGCTGTGCTTGGTCCCCCTGGTTGCTCTTGGTCCCCCAGGCTGTGCTTGGTCCCCCTGGTTGCTCTTGGTCCCCCAGGCTGTGCTTGGTCCCCCAGGCTGTGCTTGGTCCCCCTGGTTGCTCTTGGTCCCCCAGGCTGTGCTTGGTCCCCCAGGCTGTGCTTGGTCCCCTTGGTTGCTTCTGGTCCCCCAGGCTGTGCTTGGTCCCCCAGGCTGTGCTTGGTCCCCCAGGCTGTGCTTGGTCCCCCAGGCTGTTCTTGGTCCCCCTGGTTGCTCTTGGTCCCCCAGGCTGTGCTTGGTCTCCCAGGCTGTGCTTGGTCCCCCAGGCTGTTCTTGGCCCCCTGGTTGCTCTTGGTCCCCCAGGCTGTGCTTGGTCCCCCTGGTTGCTCTTGGTCCCCCAGGCTGTGCTTGGTCCCCCAGGCTGTGCTTGGTCCCCTTGGTTGCTCTTGGTCCCCCAGGCTGTGCTTGGTCCCCCTGGTTGCTCTTGGTCCCCCAGGCTGTGCTTGGTCCCCCTGGTTTCTCTTGGTCCCCCAGGCTGTGCTTGGTCCCCCTGGTTGCTCTTGGTCCCCCAGGCTGTGCTTGGTCCCCCTGGTTCCTCTTGGTCCCCCAGGCTGTGCTTGGTCCCCCAGGCTGTGCTTGGTCATCCAGGCTGTGCTTGGTCCCCCTGGTTGCTCTTGGTCCCCCAGGCTGTGCTTGGTCCCCCAGGCTGTGCTTGGTCCCCCAGGCTGTGCTTGGTCCCCCTGGTTGCTCTTGGTCCCCCAGGCTGTGCTTGGTCCCCCTGGTTGCTCTTGGTCCCCCAGGCTGTGCTTGGTCCCCCAGGCTGTGCTTGGTCCCCCTGGTTGCTCTTGGTCCCCCAGGCTGTGCTTGGTCCCCCTGGTTGCTCTTGGTCCCCCAGGCTGTGCTTGGTCCCCCAGGCTGTGCTTGGTCCCCTTGGTTGCTCTTGGTCCCCCAGGCTGTGCTTTGTCCCCCAGGCTGTGCTTGGTCCCTCAAGCTGTGCTTGGTCCCCCAGGCTGTGCTTGGTCCCCCGGGCTGTGCTTGCTCCCCCAGGCTGTGCTTGGTCCCCCTGGCTGTGCTTGGTCCCCCATGCTGTGCTTGGACCCCCTGGTTGGTCTTGGTCCCCCAGGCTGTGCTTGGTCCCCCTGGTTACTCTTGGTCCCCAAGGCTGTGCTTGGTCCCCTTGGTTGCTCTTGGTCCCCCAGGCTGTGCTTGGTCCCCCAGGCTGTGCTTGGTCCCCCTGGCTGTGCTTGGTCCCCCAGGCTGTGCTTGGTCCCCCTGGTTGCTCTTGGTCCCCCAGGCTGTGCTTGGTCCCCCAGGCTGTGCTTGGTCCCCCCAGGCTGTGCTTGGTCCCCCAGGCTGTGCTTGGTCCCCCAGGCTGTGCTTGGTCCCCCTGGTTGCTCTTGGTCCCCCAGGCTGTGCTTGGTCCCCCAGGCTGTGCTTGGTCCCCCAGGCTGTGCTTGGTCCCCCTGGCTGTGCTTGGTCCCCCTGGTTGCTCTTGGTCCCCCTGGTTGCTCTTGGTCCCCCAGGCTGTGCTTGTTCCCCCAGGCTGTGCTTGGTCCCCCTGGTTGCTCTTGGTCCCCAAGGCTGTGCTTGGTCCCCCAGGCTGTGCTTGGACCCCCAGGCTGTGCTTGGTCCCCCAGGCTGTGCTTGGTCCCCCTGGTTGCTCTTGGTCCCCCAGGCTGTGCTTGGTCCCCCTGGTTGCTCTTGGTCCCCCAGGCTGTGTTTGGTCCCCCAGGCTGTGCTTGGTCCCCCAGGCTGTGCTTGGTCCCCCTGGATGCTCTTGGTCCCCCAGGCTGTGCTTGGTCCCCCTGGTTGCTCTTGGTCCCCCAGGCTGTGCTTGGTCCCCCAGGCTGTGCTTGGTCCCCCTGGTTGCTCTTGGTCCCCCAGGCTGTGCTTGGTCCCCCTGGTTGCTCTTGGTCCCCCAGGCTGTGCTTGGTCCCCCTGGTTGCTCTTGGTCCCCCAGGCTGTGTTTGGTCCCCCAGGCTGTGCTTGGTCCCCCAGGCTGTGCTTGGTCCCCCTGGTTGCTCTTGGTCCCCCAGGCTGTGCTTGGTCCCCCTGGTTGCTCTTGGTCCCCCAGGCTGTGCTTGGTCCCCCTGGTTGCTCTTGGTCCCCCAGGCTGTGCTTGGTCCCCCAGGCTGTGCTTGGTCCCCCTGGTTGCTCTTGGTCCCCCAGGCTGTGCTTGGTCCCCCTGGTTGCTCTTGGTCCCCCAGGCTGTGCTTGGTCCCCCTGGTTGCTCTTGGTCCCCCAGGCTGTGTTTGGTCCCCCAGGCTGTGCTTGGTCACCCAGGCTGTGCTTGGTCCCCCTGGTTGCTCTTGGTCCCCCAGGCTGTGCTTGGTCCCCCTGGTTGCTCTTGGTCCCCCAGGCTGTGCTTGGTCCCCCAGGCTGTGCTTGGTCCCCCTGGTTGCTCTTGGTCCCCCAGGCTGTGCTTGGTCCCCTTGGTTGCTTCTGGTCCCCCAGGCTGTGCTTGGTCCCCCAGGCTGTGCTTGGTCCCCCAGGCTGTGCTTGGTCCCCCAGGCTGTTCTTGGTCCCCCTGGTTGCTCTTGGTCCCCCAGGCTGTGCTTGGTCTCCCAGGCTGTGCTTGGTCCCCCAGGCTGTTCTTGGCCCCCTGGTTGCTCTTGGTCCCCCAGGCTGTGCTTGGTCCCCCTGGTTGCTCTTGGTCCCCCAGGCTGTGCTTGGTCCCCCAGGCTGTGCTTGGTCCCCTTGGTTGCTCTTGGTCCCCCAGGGTGTGCTTGGTCCCCCTGGTTGCTCTTGGTCCCCCAGGCTGTGCTTGGTCCCCCTGGTTTCTCTTGGTCCCCCAGGCTGTGCTTGGTCCCCCTGGTTGCTCTTGGTCCCCCAGGCTGTGCTTGGTCCCCCAGGCTGTGCTTGGTCCCCCTGGTTCCTCTTGGTCCCCCAGGCTGTGCTTGGTCCCCCAGGCTGTGCTTGGTCATCCAGGCTGTGCTTGGTCCCCCTGGTTGCTCTTGGTCCCCCAGGCTGTGCTTGGTCCCCCAGGCTGTGCTTGGTCCCCCAGGCTGTGCTTGGTCCCCCTGGTTGCTCTTGGTCCCCCAGGCTGTGCTTGGTCCCCCTGGTTGCTCTTGGTCCCCCAGGCTGTGCTTGGTCCCCCAGGCTGTGCTTGGTCCCCCTGGTTGCTCTTGGTCCCCCAGGCTGTGCTTGGTCCCCCTGGTTGCTCTTGGTCCCCCAGGCTGTGCTTGGTCCCCCAGGCTGTGCTTGGTCCCCTTGGTTGCTCTTGGTCCCCCAGGCTGTGCTTTGTCCCCCAGGCTGTGCTTGGTCCCTCAAGCTGTGCTTGGTCCCCGAGGCTGTGCTTGGTCCCCCGGGCTGTGCTTGCTCCCCCAGGCTGTGCTTGGTCCCCCTGGCTGTGCTTGGTCCCCCATGCTGTGCTTGGACCCCCTGGTTGGTCTTGGTCCCCCAGGCTGTGCTTGGTCCCCCTGGTTACTCTTGGTCCACAAGGCTGTGCTTGGTCCCCTTGGTTGCTCTTGGTCCCCCAGGCTGTGCTTGGTCCCCCAGGCTGTGCTTGGTCCCCCTGGCTGTGCTTGGTCCCCCAGGCTGTGCTTGGTCCCCCTGGTTGCTCTTGGTCCCCCAGGCTGTGCTTGGTCCCCCAGGCTGTGCTTGGTCCCCCCAGGCTGTGCTTGGTCCCCCAGGCTGTGCTTGGTCCCCCAGGCTGTGCTTGGTCCCCCTGGTTGCTCTTGGTCCCCCAGGCTGTGCTTGGTCCCCCAGGCTGTGCTTGGTCCCCCAGGCTGTGCTTGGTCCCCCAGGCTGTGCTTGGTCCCCCAGGCTCTGCTTGTTCCCCCAGGCTGTGCTTGGTCCCCCTGGTTGCTCTTGGTCCCCCAGGCTGTGCTTGGTCCCCCAGGCTGTGCTTGGTCCCCCTGGTTGCTCTTGGTCCCCCAGGCTGTGCTTGATCCCCCAGGATGTGCTTGGTCCCCCAGGCTGTGCTTGGTCCCCCAGGCTGTGCTTGGTCCCCTTGGTTGCTCTTGGCCCCCCAGGCTGTGCTTGGTCCCTCAGGCTGTGCTTGGTCCCCCTGGTTGCTCTTGGTCCCCCAGGCTGTGCTTGGTCCCCCTGGTTGCTCTTGGTCCCCCAGGCTGTGCTTGGTCCCCCAGGCTGTGCTTGGTCCCCCAGGCTGTGCTTGGTCCACCTGGTTGCTCTTGCTCCCCCAGGCTGTGCTTGGTCCCCCAGGCTGTGCTTGGTCCCCCTGGTTGCTCTTGGTCCCCCAGGCTGTGCTTGGTCCCCCTGGTTGCTCTTGGTCCCCCAGGCTGTGCTTGGTCCCCCAGGCTGTGCTTGGTCCCCCTGGCTGTGCTTGGTCCCCGTGGTTGCTCTTGGTCCCCCAGGCTGTGCTTGGTCCCCCAGGCTGTGCTTGTTCCCCCAGGCTGTGCTTGGTCCCCCTGGTTGCTCTTGGTCCCCCAGGCTGTGCTTGGTCCCCCAGGCTGTGCTTGGTCCCCCTGGTTGCTCTTGGCCCCCCAGGCTGTGCTTGGTCCCCCTGGTTGCTCTTGGTCCCCCAGGCTGTGCTTGGTCCCCCTGGTTGCTCTTGGTCCCCCAGGCTGTGTTTGGTCCCCCAGGCTGTGCTTGGTCCCCCAGGCTGTGCGTGGTCCCCCTGGTTGCTCTTGGTCCCCCAGGCTGTGCTTGGCCCCCCTGGTTGCTCTTGGTCCCCCAGGCTGTGCTTGGTCCCCCAGGCTGTGCTTGGTCCCCCTGGTTGCTCTTGGTCCCCCAGGCTGTGCTTGGTCCCCCAGGCTGTGCTTGGTCCCCCTGGTTGCGCGTGGTCCCCCAGGCTGTGTTTGGTCCCCCCGGCTGTGCTTGGTCCCCCTGGTTGCTCTTGGTCCCCCAGGCGGCTGTGCTTGGTCCCCCAGGCTGTGCTTGGTCCCCCAGGCTGTGCTTGGTCCCCCAGGCTGTGCTTGGTCCCCCTGGTTGCTCTTGGTCCCCCAGGCTGTGCTTGGTCTCCCAGGCTGTGCTTGGTCCCCAAGGCTGTGCTTGGTCCCCCTGGTTGCTCTTGGTCCCCCAGGCTGTGCTTGGTCCCCCAGGCTGTGCTTGGTCCCCCTGGTTGCTCTTGGTCCCCCAGGCTGTGCTTGGTCCCCCTGGTTGCTCTTGGTCCCCCAGGCTGTGCTTGGTCCCCCAGGCTGTGCTTGGTCCCCCTGGTTGCTCTTGGTCCCCCAGGCTGTGCTTGGTCCCCCAGGCTGTGCTTGGTCATCCAGGCTGTGCTTGGTCCCCCTGGTTGCTCTTGGTCCCCCAGGCTGTGCTTGGTCCCCCAGGCTGTGCTTGGTCCCCCTGGTTGCTCTTGGTCCCCCAGGCTGTGCTTGGTCCCCTTGGTTGCTCTTGGTCCCCCAGGCTGTGCTTGGTCCCCCAGGCTGTGCTTGGTCCCTCAAGCTCCTTGGTCCCCCAGGCTATGCTTGGTCCCCCAGGCTGTGCTTGGTCCCCCAGGCTGTGCTTGGTCCCCCTGGTTGCTCTTGGTCCCCCAGGCTGTGCTTGGTCCCCCTGGTTGCTCTTGGTCCCCCAGGCTGTGCTTGGTCCCCCAGGCTGTGCTTGGTCCCCCTGGTTGCTCTTGGTCCCCCAGGCTGTGCTTGGTCCCCCAGGCTGTGCTTGGTCCCCCTGGTTGCTCTTGGTCCCCCAGGCTGTGCTTGGTCCCCCTGGTTGCTCTTGGTCCCTCAGGCTGTGCTTGGTCCCCCTGGTTGCTCTTGGTCCCCCAGGCTGTGTTTGGTCCCCCAGGCTGTGCTTGGTCCCCCTGGTTGCTCTTGGTCCCCCAGGCTGTGCTTGGTCCCCCTGGTTGCTCTTGGTCCCCCAGGCTGTGCTTGGTCCCCCAGGCTGTGCTTGGTCCCCCTGGTTGCTCTTGGTCCCCCAGGCTGTGCTTGGTCCCCCTGGTTGCTCTTGGTCCCCCAGGCTGTGCTTGGTCCCCCAGGCTGTGCTTGGTCCCCTTGGTTGCTCTTGGTCCCCCAGGCTGTGCTTTGTCCCCCAGGCTGTGCTTGGTCCCTCAAGCTGTGCTTGGTCCCCCAGGCTGTGCTTGGTCCCCCGGGCTGTGCTTGCTCCCCCAGGCTGTGCTTGGTCCCCCTGGCTGTGCTTGGTCCCCCATGCTGTGCTTGGACCCCCTGGTTGGTCTTGGTCCCCCAGGCTGTGCTTGGTCCCCCTGGTTACTCTTGGTCCCCAAGGCTGTGCTTGGTCCCCTTGGTTGCTCTTGGTCCCCCAGGCTGTGCTTGGTCCCCCAGGCTGTGCTTGGTCCCCCTGGCTGTGCTTGGTCCCCCAGGCTGTGCTTGGTCCCCCTGGTTGCTCTTGGTCCCCCAGGCTGTGCTTGGTCCCCCAGGCTGTGCTTGGTCCCCCCAGGCTGTGCTTGGTCCCCCAGGCTGTGCTTGGTCCCCCAGGCTGTGCTTGGTCCCCCTGGTTGCTCTTGGTCCCCCAGGCTGTGCTTGGTCCCCCAGGCTGTGCTTGGTCCCCCAGGCTGTGCTTGGTCCCCCAGGCTGTGCTTGGTCCCCCTGGCTGTGCTTGGTCCCCCTGGTTGCTCTTGGTCCCCCTGGTTGCTCTTGGTCCCCCAGGCTGTGCTTGTTCCCCCAGGCTGTGCTTGGTCCCCCTGGTTGCTCTTGGTCCCCCTGGTTGCTCTTGGTCCCCCAGGCTGTGCTTGGTCCCCCAGGCTGTGCTTGGTCCCCCAGGCTGTGCTTGGTCCCCCTGGTTGCTCTTGGTCCCCCAGGCTGTGCTTGGTCCCCCTGGTTGCTCTTGGTCCCCCAGGCTGTGTTTGGTCCCCCAGGCTGTGCTTGGTCCCCCAGGCTGTGCTTGGTCCCCCTGGATGCTCTTGGTCCCCCAGGCTGTGCTTGGTCCCCCTGGTTGCTCTTGGTCCCCCAGGCTGTGCTTGGTCCCCCAGGCTGTGCTTGGTCCCCCTGGTTGCTCTTGGTCCCCCAGGCTGTGCTTGGTCCCCCTGGTTGCTCTTGGTCCCCCAGGCTGTGCTTGGTCCCCCTGGTTGCTCTTGGTCCCCCAGGCTGTGTTTGGTCCCCCAGGCTGTGCTTGGTCCCCCAGGCTGTGCTTGGTCCCCCTGGTTGCTCTTGGTCCCCCAGGCTGTGTTTGGTCCCCCTGGTTGCTCTTGGTCCCCCAGGCTGTGCTTGGTCCCCCAGGCTGTGCTTGGTCCCCCTGGTTGCTCTTGGTCCCCCAGGCTGTGCTTGGTCCCCCAGGCTGTGCTTGGTCCCCCTGGTTGCTCTTGGTCCCCCAGGCTGTGCTTGGTCCCCCTGGTTGCTCTTGGTCCCCCAGGCTGTGCTTGGTCCCCCTGGTTGCTCTTGGTCCCCCAGGCTGTGCTTGGTCTCCCAGGCTGTGCTTGGTCCCCCAGGCTGTGCTTGGTCCCCCTGGTTGCTCTTGGTCCCCCAGGCTGTGCTTGGTCCCCCAGGCTGTGCTTGGTCCCCCAGGCTGTGCTTGGTCCCCCTGGTTGCTCTTGGTCCCCCAGGCTGTGCTTGGTCCCCCTGGTTGCTCTTGGTCCCCCAGGCTGTTCTTGGTCCCCCTGGTTGCTCTTGGTCCCCCAGGCTGTGCTTGGTCTCCCAGGCTGTGCTTGGTCCCCCAGGCTGTTCTTGGCCCCCTGGTTGCTCTTGGTCCCCCAGGCTGTGCTTGGTCCCCCTGGTTGCTCTTGGTCCCCCAGGCTGTGCTTGGTCCCCCAGGCTGTGCTTGGTCCCCTTGGTTGCTCTTGGTCCCCCAGGCTGTGCTTGGTCCCCCTGGTTGCTCTTGGTCCCCCAGGCTGTGCTTGGTCCCCCTGGTTTCTCTTGGTCCCCCAGGCTGTGCTTGGTCCCCCTGGTTGCTCTTGGTCCCCCAGGCTGTGCTTGGTCCCCCAGGCTGTGCTTGGTCCCCCTGGTTCCTCTTGGTCCCCCAGGCTGTGCTTGGTCCCCCAGGCTGTGCTTGGTCATCCAGGCTGTGCTTGGTCCCACTGGTTGCTCTTGGTCCCCCAGGCTGTGCTTGGTCTCCCAGGCTGTGCTTGGTCCCCCAGGCTGTGCTTGGTCCCCCTGGTTGCTCTTGGTCCCCCAGGCTGTGCTTGGTCCCCCAGGCTGTGCTTGGTCCCCCTGGTTGCTCTTGGTCCCCCAGGCTGTGCTTGGTCCCCCTGGTTGCTCTTGGTCCCCCAGGCTGTGCTTGGTCCCCCAGGCTGTGCTTGGTCCCCTTGGTTGCTCTTGGCCCCCCAGGCTGTGCTTTGTCCCCCAGGCTGTGCTTGGTCCCTCAAGCTGTGCTTGGTCCCCCAGGCTGTGCTTGGTCCCCCGGGCTGTGCTTGCTCCCCCAGGCTGTGCTTGGTCCCCCTGGCTGTGCTTGGTCCCCCATGCTGTGCTTGGACCCCCTGGTTGGTCTTGGTCCCCCAGGCTGTGCTTGGTCCCCCTGGTTACTCTTGGTCCCCAAGGCTGTGCTTGGTCCCCTTGGTTGCTCTTGGTCCCCCAGGCTGTGCTTGGTCCCCCAGGCTGTGCTTGGTCCCCCTGGCTGTGCTTGGTCCCCCAGGCTGTGCTTGGTCCCCCTGGTTGCTCTTGGTCCCCCAGGCTGTGCTTGGTCCCCCAGGCTGTGCTTGGTCCCCCCAGGCTGTGCTTGGTCCCCCAGGCTGTGCTTGGTCCCCCAGGCTGTGCTTGGTCCCCCTGGTTGCTCTTGGTCCCCCAGGCTGTGCTTGGTCCCCCAGGCTGTGCTTGGTCCCCCAGGCTGTGCTTGGTCCCCCAGGCTGTGCTTGGTCCCCCAGGCTCTGCTTGTTCCCCCAGGCTGTGCTTGGTCCCCCTGGTTGCTCTTGGTCCCCCAGGCTGTGCTTGGTCCCCCAGGCTGTGCTTGGTCCCCCTGGTTGCTCTTGGTCCCCCAGGCTGTGCTTGATCCCCCAGGATGTGCTTGGTCCCCCAGGCTGTGCTTGGTCCCCCAGGCTGTGCTTGGTCCCCTTGGTTGCTCTTGGTCCCCCAGGCTGTGCTTGGTCCCTCAGGCTGTGCTTGGTCCCCCTGGTTGCTCTTGGTCCCCCAGGCTGTGCTTGGTCCCCCTGGTTGCTCTTGGTCCCCCAGGCTGTGCTTGGTCCCCCAGGCTGTGCTTGGTCCCCCAGGCTGTGCTTGGTCCACCTGGTTGCTCTTGCTCCCCCAGGCTGTGCTTGGTCCCCCAGGCTGTGCTTGGTCCCCCTGGTTGCTCTTGGTCCCCCAGGCTGTGCTTGGTCCCCCTGGTTGCTCTTGGTCCCCCAGGCTGTGCTTGGTCCCCCAGGCTGTGCTTGGTCCCCCTGGCTGTGCTTGGTCCCCGTGGTTGCTCTTGGTCCCCCAGGCTGTGCTTGGTCCCCCAGGCTGTGCTTGTTCCCCCAGGCTGTGCTTGGTCCCCCTGGTTGCTCTTGGTCCCCCAGGCTGTGCTTGGTCCCCCAGGCTGTGCTTGGTCCCCCTGGTTGCTCTTGGCCCCCCAGGCTGTGCTTGGTCCCCCTGGTTGCTCTTGGTCCCCCAGGCTGTGCTTGGTCCCCCTGGTTGCTCTTGGTCCCCCAGGCTGTGTTTGGTCCCCCAGGCTGTGCTTGGTCCCCCAGGCTGTGCGTGGTCCCCCTGGTTGCTCTTGGTCCCCCAGGCTGTGCTTGGTCCCCCTGGTTGCTCTTGGTCCCCCAGGCTGTGCTTGGTCCCCCAGGCTGTGCTTGGTCCCCCTGGTTGCTCTTGGTCCCCCAGGCTGTGCTTGGTCCCCCAGGCTGTGCTTGGTCCCCCTGGTTGCGCGTGGTCCCCCAGGCTGTGTTTGGTCCCCCCGGCTGTGCTTGGTCCCCATGGTTGCTCTTGGTCCCCCAGGCGGCTGTGCTTGGTCCCCCAGGCTGTGCTTGGTCCCCCAGGCTGTGCTTGGTCCCCCAGGCTGTGCTTGGTCCCCCTGGTTGCTCTTGGTCCCCCAGGCTGTGCTTGGTCTCCCAGGCTGTGCTTGGTCCCCAAGGCTGTGCTTGGTCCCCCTGGTTGCTCTTGGTCCCCCAGGCTGTGCTTGGTCCCCCAGGCTGTGCTTGGTCCCCCTGGTTGCTCTTGGTCCCCCAGGCTGTGCTTGGTCCCCCTGGTTGCTCTTGGTCCCCCAGGCTGTGCTTGGTCCCCCAGGCTGTGCTTGGTCCCCCTGGTTGCTCTTGGTCCCCCAGGCTGTGCTTGGTCCCCCAGGCTGTGCTTGGTCATCCAGGCTGTGCTTGGTCCCCCTGGTTGCTCTTGGTCCCCCAGGCTGTGCTTGGTCCCCCAGGCTGTGCTTGGTCCCCCTGGTTGCTCTTGGTCCCCCAGGCTGTGCTTGGTCCCCTTGGTTGCTCTTGGTCCCCCAGGCTGTGCTTGGTCCCCCAGGCTGTGCTTGGTCCCTCAAGCTCCTTGGTCCCCCAGGCTGTGCTTGGTCCCCCAGGCTGTGCTTGGTCCCCCAGGCTGTGTTTGGTCCCCCAGGCTGTGCTTGGTCCCCCAGGCTGTGCTTGGTCCCCCTGGTTGCTCTTGGTCCCCCAGGCTGTGCTTGGTCCCCCTGGTTGCTCTTGGTCCCCCAGGCTGTGCTTGGTCCCCCAGGCTGTGCTTGGTCCCCCTGGTTGCTCTTGGTCCCCCAGGCTGTGCTTGGTCCCCCAGGCTGTGCTTGGTCCCCCTGGTTGCTCTTGGTCCCCCAGGCTGTGCTTGGTCCCCCTGGTTGCTCTTGGTCCCTCAGGCTGTGCTTGGTCCCCCTGGTTGCTCTTGGTCCCCCAGGCTGTGTTTGGTCCCCCAGGCTGTGCTTGGTCACCCAGGCTGTGCTTGGTCCCCCTGGTTGCTCTTGGTCCCCCAGGCTGTGCTTGGTCCCCCTGGTTGCTCTTGGTCCCCCAGGCTGTGCTTGGTCCCCCAGGCTGTGCTTGGTCCCCCAGGCTGTGCTTGGTCCCCCTGGTTGCTCTTGGTCCCCCAGGCTGTGCTTGGTCCCCCAGGCTGTGCTTGGTCCCCCTGGTTGCTTCTGGTCCCCCAGGCTGTGCTTGGTCCCCCAGGCTGTGCTTGGTCCCCCAGGCTGTGCTTGGTCCCACAGGCTGTTCTTGGTCCCCCTGGTTGCTCTTGGTCCCCCAGGCTGTACTTGGTCTCCCAGACTGTGCTTGGTCCCCCAGGCTGTTCTTGGCCCCCTGGTTGCTCTTGGTCCCCCAGGCTGTGCTTGGTCCCCCTGGTTGCTCTTGGTCCCCCAGGCTGTGCTTGGTCCCCCAGGCTGTGCTTGGTCCCCTTGGTTGCTCTTGGTCCCCCAGGCTGTGCTTGGTCCCCCTGGTTGCTCTTGGTCCCCCAGGCTGTGCTTGGTCCTTCTGGTTTCTCTTGGTCCCCCAGGCTGTGCTTGTTCCCCCTGGTTGCTCTTGGTCCCCCAGGCTGTGCTTGGTCCCCCAGGCTGTGCTTGGTCCCCCTGGTTGCTCTTGGTCCCCCAGGCTGTGCTTGGTCCCCCAGGCTGTGCTTGGTCATCCAGGCTGTGCTTGGTCCCCCTGGTTGCTCTTGGTCCCCCAGGCTGTGCTTGGTCCCCCAG
Source organism: Lissotriton vulgaris (assembly GCF_964263255.1). Lineage (NCBI taxonomy): Eukaryota > Metazoa > Chordata > Amphibia > Caudata > Salamandridae > Lissotriton > Lissotriton vulgaris. Next base: position 190,602 of record NW_028247558.1, read on the forward strand.
GCTGTGCTTGGTCCCCCTGGTTGCTCTTGGTCCCCCAGGCTGTGCTTTATCCCCTTGGTTGCTCTTGGTCCCCCAGGCTGTGCTTGGTCCCCCAGGCTGTGCTTGGTCCCTCAAGCTGTGCTTGGTCCCCCAGGCTGTGCTTGGTCCCCCGGGCTGTGCTTGCTCCCCCAGGCTGTGCTTGGTCCCCCTGGCTGTGCTTGGTCCCCCAGGCTGTGCTTGGACCCCCTGGTTGGTCTTGGTCCCCCAGGCTGTGCTTGGTCCCCCTGGTTACTCTTGGTCCCCCAGGCTGTGCTTGGTCCCCTTGGTTGCTCTTGGTCCCCCAGGCTGTGCTTGGTCCCCCAGGCTGTGCTTGGTCCCCCTGGCTGTGCTTGGTCCCCCAGGCTGTGCTTGGTCCCCCTGGTTGCTCTTGGTCCCCCAGGCTGTGCTTGGTCCCCCAGGCTGTGCTTGGTCCCCCCAGGCTGTGCTTGGTCCCCCAGGCTGTGCTTGGTCCCCCAGGCTGTGCTTGGTCCCCCTGGTTGCTCTTGGTCCCCCAGGCTGTGCTTGGTCCCCCAGGCTGTGCTTGTTCCCCCAGGCTGTGCTTGGTCCCCCTGGTTGCTCTTGGTCCCCCAGGCTGTGCTTGGTCCCCCTGGTTGCTCTTGGTCCCCCAGGCTGTGCTTGATCCCCCAGGATGTGCTTGGTCCCCCAGGCTGTGCTTGGTCCCCTTGGTTGCTCTTGGTCCCCCAGGCTGTGCTTGGTCCCTCAGGCTGTGCTTGGTCCCCCTGGTTGCTCTTGGTCCCCCAGGCTGTGCTTGGTCCCCCAGGCTGTGCTTGGTCCCCCTGGTTGCTCTTGGTCCCCCAGGCTGTGCTTGGTCCCCCTGGTTGCTCTTGGTCCCCCAGGCTGTGCTTGGTCCCCCTGGTTGCTCTTGGTCCCCCAGGATGTGCTTGGTCCCCCAGGCTGTGCGTGGTCCCCCAGGCTGTGCTTGGTCCACCTGGTTGCTCTTGCTCCCCCAGGCTGTGCTTGGTCCCCCAGGCTGTGCTTGGTCCCCCAGGCTGTGCTTGGTCCCCCTGGTTGCTCTTGGTCCCCCAGGCTGTGCTTGGTCCCCCTGGTTGCTCTTGGTCCCCCAGGCTGTGCTTGGTCCCCTTGTTTGCTCTTGGTCCTCCAGGCTGTGCTTGGTCCCCCAGGCTGTGCTTGGTCCCCCTGGTTGCTCTTGGTCCCCCAGGCGGTGCTTGGTCCCCTTGGGTGCTCTTGGTCCCCCAGGCTGTGCTTGGTCCCCCAGGCTGTGCTTGGTCCCCCTGGCTGTGCTTGGTCCCCGTGGTTGCTCTTGGTCCCCCAGGCTGTGCTTGGTCCCCCAGGCTGTGCTTGGTCCCCCTGGTTGCTCTTGGTCCCCAGGCTGTGCTTGGTCCCCCAGGCTGTGCTTGGTCCCCCTGGTTGCTTCTGGTCCCCCAGGCTGTGCTTGGTCCCCCAGGCTGTGCTTGGTCCCCTAGGCTGTGCTTGGTCCCCCAGACTGTTCTTGGTCCCCCTGGTTGCTCTTGGTCCCCCAGGCTGTGCTTGGTCTCCCAGACTGTGCTTGGTCCCCCAGGCTGTTCTTGGCCCCCTGGTTGCTCTTGGTCCCCCAGGCTGTGCTTGGTCCCCCTGGTTGCTCTTGGTCCCCCAGGCTGTGCTTGGTCCCCCAGGCTGTGCTTGGTCCCCTTGGTTGCTCTTGGTCCCCCAGGCTGTGCTTGGTCCCCCTGGTTGCTCTTGGTCCCCCAGGCTGTGCTTGGTCCTTCTGGTTTCTCTTGGTCCCCCAGGCTGTGCTTGGTCCCCCTGGTTGCTCTTGGTCCCCCAGGCTGTGCTTGGTCCCCCAGGCTGTGCTTGGTCCCCCTGGTTGCTCTTGGTCCCCCAGGCTGTGCTTGGTCCCCCAGGCTGTGCTTGGTCATCCAGGCTGTGCTTGGTCCCCCTGGTTGCTCTTGGTCCCCCAGGCTGTGCTTGGTCCCCCAGGCTGTGCTTGGTCCCCCTGGTTGCTCTTGGTCCCCCAGGCTGTGCTTGGTCCCCTTGGTTGCTCTTGGTCCCCCAGGCTGTGCTTGGTCCCCCAGGCTGTGCTTGGTCCCTCAAGCTGTGCTTGGTCCCCCAGGCTGTGCTTGGTCCCCCGGGCTGTGCTTGCTCCCCCAGGCTGTGCTTGGTCCCCCTGGCTGTGCTTGGTCCCCCAGGCTGTGCTTGGACCCCCTGGTTGGTCTTGGTCCCCCAGGCTGTGCTTGGTCCCCCTGGTTACTCTTGGTCCCCCAGGCTGTGCTTGGTCCCCCTGGCTGTGCTTGGTCCCCCAGGCTGTGCTTGGTCCCCCTGGTTGCTCTTGGTCCCCCAGGCTGTGCTTGGTCCCCCAGGCTGTGCTTGGTCCCCCCAGGCTGTGCTTGGTCCCCCAGGCTGTGCTTGGTCCCCCAGGCTGTGCTTGGTCCCCCTGGTTGCTCTTGGTCCCCCAGGCTGTGCTTGGTCCCCCAGGCTGTGCTTGTTCCCCCAGGCTGTGCTTGGACCCCCTGGTTGGTCTTGGTCCCCCAGGCTGTGCTTGGTCCCCCTGGTTACTCTTGGTCCCCCAGGCTGTGCTTGGTCCCCTTGGTTGCTCTTGGTCCCCCAGGCTGTGCTTGGTCCCCCAGGCTGTGCTTGGTCCCCCTGGTTGCTCTTGGTCCCCCAGGCTGTGCTTGGTCCCCTTGGTTGCTCTTGGTCCCCCAGGCTGTGCTTGGTCCCCCTGGTTGCTCTTGGTCCCCCAGGATGTGCTTGGTCCCCCAGGCTGTGCGTGGTCCCCCAGGCTGTGCTTGGTCCACCTGGTTGCTCTTGCTCCCCCAGGCTGTGCTTGGTCCCCCAGGCTGTGCTTGGTCCCCCAGGCTGTGCTTGGTCCCCCTGGTTGCTCTTGGTCCCCCAGGCTGTGCTTGGTCCCCCTGGTTGCTCTTGGTCCCCCAGGCTGTGCTTGGTCCCCTTGTTTGCTCTTGGTCCTCCAGGCTGTGCTTGGTCCCCCTGGTTGCTCTTGGTCCCCCAGGCTGTGCTTGGTCCCCCAGGCTGTGCTTGGTCCCCCTGGTTGCTCTTGGTCCCCCAGGATGTGCTTGGTCCCCCAGGCTGTGCTTGGTCCCCCTGGTTGCTCTTGGTCCCCCAGGCGGTGCTTGGTCCCCTTGGTTGCTCTTGGTCCCCCAGGCTGTGCTTGGTCCCCCAGGCTGTGCTTGGTCCCCCAGGCTGTGCTTGGTCCCCCTGGCTGTGCTTGGTCCCCGTGGTTGCTCTTGGTCCCCCAGGCTGTGCTTGGTCCCCCAGGCTGTGCTTGGTCCCCCTGGTTGCTCTTGGTCCCCAGGCTGTGCTTGGTCCCCCAGGCTGTGCTTGGTCCCCCTGGTTGCTTCTGGTCCCCCAGGCTGTGCTTGGTCCCCCAGGCTGTGCTTGGTCCCCCAGGCTGTTCTTGGTCCCCTTGGTTGCTCTTGGTCCCCCAGGCTGTGCTTGGTCTCCCAGACTGTGCTTGGTCCCCCAGGCTGTTCTTGGCCCCCTGGTTGCTCTTGGTCCCCCAGGCTGTGCTTGGTCCCCCTGGTTGCTCTTGGTCCCCCAGGCTGTGCTTGGTCCCCCAGGCTGTGCTTGGTCCCCTTGGTTGCTCTTGGTCCCCCAGGCTGTGCTTGGTCCCCCTGGTTGCTCTTGGTCCCCCAGGCTGTACTTGGTCCTTCTGGTTTCTCTTGGTCCCCCAGGCTGTGCTTGGTCCCCCTGGTTGCTCTTGGTCCCCCAGGCTGTGCTTGGTCCCCCAGGCTGTGCTTGGTCCCCCTGGTTGCTCTTGGTCCCCCAGGCTGTGCTTGGTCCCCCAGGCTGTGCTTGGTCATCCAGGCTGTGCTTGGTCCCCCTGGTTGCTCTTGGTCCCCCAGGCTGTGCTTGGTCCCCCAGGCTGTGCTTGGTCCCCCTGGTTGCTCTTGGTCCCCCAGGCTGTGCTTTGTCCCCTTGGTTGCTCTTGGTCCCCCAGGCTGTGCTTGGTCCCCCAGGCTGTGCTTGGTCCCTCAAGCTGTGCTTGGTCCCCCAGGCTGTGCTTGGTCCCCCGGGCTGTGCTTGCTCCCCCAGGCTGTGCTTGGTCCCCCTGGCTGTGCTTGGTCCCCCAGGCTGTGCTTGGACCCCCTGGTTGGTCTTGGTCCCCCAGGCTGTGCTTGGTCCCCCTGGTTACTCTTGGTCCCCCAGGCTGTGCTTGGTCCCCTTGGTTGCTCTTGGTCCCCCAGGCTGTGCTTGGTCCCCCAGGCTGTGCTTGGTCCCCCTGGCTGTGCTTGGTCCCCCAGGCTGTGCTTGGTCCCCCTGGTTGCTCTTGGTCCCCCAGGCTGTGCTTGGTCCCCCAGGCTGTGCTTGGTCCCCCCAGGCTGTGCTTGGTCCCCCAGGCTGTGCTTGGTCCCCCAGGCTGTGCTTGGTCCCCCTGGTTGCTCTTGGTCCCCCAGGCTGTGCTTGGTCCCCCAGGCTGTGCTTGTTCCCCCAGGCTGTGCTTGGTCCCCCTGGTTGCTCTTGGTCCCCCAGGCAGTGCTTGGTCCCCCTGGTTGCTCTTGGTCCCCCAGGCTGTGCTTGATCCCCCAGGATGTGCTTGGTCCCCCAGGCTGTGCTTGGTCCCCCAGGCTGTGCTTGGTCCCCTTGGTTGCTCTTGGTCCCCCAGGCTGTGCTTGGTCCCTCAGGCTGTGCTTGGTCCCCCTGGTTGCTCTTGGTCCCCCAGGCTGTGCTTGGTCCCCCTGGTTGCTCTTGGTCCCCCAGGATGTGCTTGGTCCCCCAGGCTGTGCGTGGTCACCCAGGCTGTGCTTGGTCCACCTGGTTGCTCTTGCTCCCCCAGGCTGTGCTTGGTCCCCCAGGCTGTGCTTGGTCCCCCAGGCTGTGCTTGGTCCCCCTGGTTGCTCTTGGTCCCCCAGGCTGTGCTTGGTCCCCTTGTTTGCTCTTGGTCCTCCAGGCTGTGCTTGGTCCCCCAGGCTGTGCTTGGTCCCCCTGGTTGCGCTTGGTCCCCCAGGCGGTGCTTGGTCCCCTTGGTTGCTCTTGGTCCCCCAGGCTGTGCTTGGTCCCCCAGGCTGTGCTTGGTCCCCCTGGCTGTGCTTGGTCCCCGTGGTTGCTCTTGGTCCCCCAGGCTGTGCTTGGTCCCCCTGGTTGCTCTTGGCCCCCCAGGCTGTGCTTGGTCCCCCTGGTTGCTCTTGGTCCCCCAGGCTGTGTTTGGTCCCCCAGGCTGTGCTTGGTCCCCCAGGCTGTGCTTTGTCCCCCTGGTTGCTCTTGGTCCCCCAGGCTGTGCTTGGTCCCCCTGGTTGCTCTTGGTCCCCCAGGCTGTGCTTGGTCCCCCAGGCTGTGCTTGGTCCCCCAGGCTGTGCTTGGTCCCCCTGGTTGCTCTTGGTCCCCCAGGCTGTGCTTGGTCCCCCTGGTTGCTCTTGGTCCCCCAGGCTGTGCTTGGTCCCCCTGGTTGCTCTTGGTCCCCCAGGCTGTGTTTGGTCCCCCAGGCTGTGCTTGGTCCCCCAGGCTGTGCTTGGTCCCCCCTGGTTGCTCTTGGTCCCCCAGGCTGTGCTTGGTCCCCCTGGTTGCTCTTGGTCCCCCAGGCTGTGCTTGGTCCCCCAGGCTGTGCTTGGTCCCCCAGGCTGTGCTTGGTCCCCCTGGTTGCTCTTGGTCCCCCAGGCTGTGCTTGGTCCCCCAGGCTGTGCTTGGTCCCCCTGGTTGCTCGTGGTCCCCCAGGCTGTGTTTGGTCCCCCCGGCTGTGCTTGGTCCCCCTGGTTGCTCTTGGTCCCCCAGGCGGCTGTGCTTGGTCCCCCAGGCTGTGCTTGGTCCCCCAGGCTGTGCTTGGTCCCCCTGGTTGCTCTTGGTCCCCCAGGCTGTGCTTGGTCTCCCAGGCTGTGCTTGGTCCCCCAGGCTGTGCTTGGTCCCCCTGGTTGCTCTTGGTCCCCCAGGCTGTGCTTGGTCCCCCAGGCTGTGCTTGGTCCCCCTGGTTGCTCTTGGTCCCCCAGGCTGTGCTTGGTCCCCTTGGTTGCTCTTGGTCCCCCAGGCTGTGCTTGGTCCCCCTGGTTGCTCTTGGTCCCCCAGGCTGTGCTTGGTCCCCCTGATTGCTCTTGGTCCCCCAGGCTGTGCTTGGTCCCCCTGGTTGCTCTTGGTCCCCCAGGCTGTGCTTGGTCCCCCAGGCTGTGCTTGGTCCCCCTGGTTGCTCTTGGTCCCCCAGGCTGTGCTTGGTCCCCCAGGCTGTGCTTGGTCATCCAGGCTGTGCTTGGTCCCCCTGGTTGCTCTTGGTCCCTCAGGCTGTGCTTGGTCCCCTAGGCTGTGCTTGGTCCCCCAGGCTGTGCTTGGCCCCCCTGGTTGCTCTTGGTCCCCCAGGCTGTGCTTGGTCCCCTTGGTTGCTCTTGGTCCCCCAGGCTGTGCTTGGTCCCCCAGGCTGTGCTTGGTCCCTCAAGCTCCTTGGTCCCCCAGGCTGTGCTTGGTCCCCCTGGCTGTGCTTGGTCCCCCAGGCTGTGCTTGGACCCCCTGGTTGGTCTTGGTCCCCCAGGCTGTGCTTGGTCCCCCTGGTTACTCTTGGTCCCCCAGGCTGTGCTTGCCCCCCCAGGCTGTGCTTGGTCCCCTTGGTTGCTCTTGGTCCCCCAGGCTGTGCTTGGTCCCCCAGGCTGTGCTTGGTCCCCCTGGTTGCTCTTGGTTCCCCAGGCTGTGCTTGGTCCCCCAGGCTGTGCTTGGTCCCCCAGGCTGTGCTTGGCCCCCCAGGCTGTGCATGGTCCCCCTGGTTTCTCTTGGTCCCCCAGGATGTGCTTGGTCCCCCAGGCTGTGCTTGGTCCCCCTGGTTGCTCTGCTTGGTCCCCCTGGTTGCTCTTGGTCCCCCAGGCTGTGCTTGGTCCCCCAGGCTGTGCTTGGTCCCCCTGGTTGCTCTTGGTCCCCCAGGCTGTGCTTGGTCCCCCTGGTTGCTCTTGGTCCCCCAGGCTGTGCTTGGTCCCGCTGGTTGCTCTTGGTCCCCCAGGCTGTGTTTGGTCCCCCAGGCTGTGCTTGGTCCCCCTGGTTGCTCTTGGTCCCCCAGGCTGTGCTTGGTCCCCCAGGCTGTGCTTGGTGCCCCAGGCTGTGCTTGGTCCCCCTGGTTGCTCTTGGTCCCCCAGGCTGTGCTTGGTCCCCCTGGTTGCTCTTGGTCCCCCAGGCTGTGCTTGGTCCCCCTGGTTGCTCTTGGTCCCCCAGGCTGTGCTTGGTCCCCTTGTTTGCTCTTGGTCCTCCAGGCTGTGCTTGGTCCCCCAGGCTGTGCTTGGTCCCCCTGGTTGCTCTTGGTCCCCCAGGCGGTGCTTGGTCCCCTTGGTTGCTCTTGGTCCCCCAGGCTGTGCTTGGTCCCCCAGGCTGTGCTTGGTCCCCCTGGCTGTGCTTGGTCCCCCTGGTTGCTCTTGGTCCCCCAGGCTGTTCTTGGTCCCCCAGGCTGTGCTTGTTCCCCCAGGCTGTGCTTGGTCCCCCTGGTTGCTCTTGGTCCCCCAGGCTGTGCTTGGTCCCCCAGGCTGTGCTTGGTCCCCCTGGTTGCTCTTGGTCTGTGGTAAATATTTGATTTACCGTCCTAATTTCTATGCAGGTAAGTACTTAATCAATAATAACTCAATCGGAAAGAAAAAGGCAGAGTCCGTGGTGTTAGAGTTCTTAGGGGTTTTATTCCTTAAAAAGGAATGGTCATGACCGGATATCTTGTTCCTGCCACCACTGGGGAGCAGGAAGGGATAGAGCAATATTTTATTGACAATACATAGCTTATATACTTGAGTTACATTATAGAAACCAATACAGTAGGCGTAACAGCTGAGAGAAACAAGATAAAACACACACGTGGTAATAATACGTAATTAGAAGGCGTGAACTAGGCGTGAACATAGAGGTGTGTGCTAGGAACGTCATAAGTAGGTGTCATAAGTGGGTGGTAACAAAAAGCAGAATCTTGCAATGTCAGCAGAAATCTGAGGCCTGGATGCGCGCGCAGCTGCATGACGTATGATTGACGTGAAACTGGAGGGTGCAGGGGACTTGACATTTACAATGGCGGAAAGAGACAGAAGTCTGGCATGTCAGATCAACTCGTACCTCTATCATATCTGATATCTGATGTTTAGGAACCATACTATCTGGGCGGAGAGGTCTCTGGGGCAGAAGCTATTCTATACTGACTGTGAGTGCGTGTATAAGTGTCTAAGTGTCTGCATGAGATGCGAGGGGGGCATGGGCCTTCCATGGTAACAGAGGCTATGAATCACTTGCACGGAGACAGTAAGGCCAGGCCCTTCGCTCTGCAGCTGGGGGGATGTTTACTTAAACTAGTAGGCAGGAATGCATTTTCGGAGAGCGGAACAGATAACTCGAAGGTTGAATTCAGTCTTGGCAGGCAGCAGGCTGAGCTAAACGCGGTGAGCCGCGCAGGGAGTAAGGCAGAGGTCACGGGTACAGAGACAGCCTGGGCTGAGGCTTTCAGAGTCAGAAAGCAGAAAAAGGCTCGATGGCAGAATTCAGGGCCTGCTTCGCCAGAGCTGAAAAACGTGTAAAGTACACCACAAAAAGACGTTGGCATGGCATACTTAGGAACGGACTATTCAACCCATTTTGGGTGGGTCTGAAAGAGGACATGTTAACGTTGGACGCAAATGTATTTGCGTCTTCATAGCTGGCACAGGAGGGAAGTTACATGCACTTTAAGCTCGTACATGGAGACGGTGGGGTACACGATAGGGAACATAACTTGACCAAAAATTTATATTTCCTCAGGTCCCGCAGGCTGTGCTTGGTCCCCCAGGCTGTGCTTGGTCCCCTTGGTTGCTCTTGGTCCCCCAGGCTGTGCTTGGTCCCCCTGGTTGCTCTTGGTCCCCCAGGCTGTGCTTGGTCCCCCTGGTTGCTCTTGGTCCCCCAGGCTGTGCTTGGTCCCCTTGGTTGCTCTTGGTCCCCCAGGCTGTGCTTGGTCCCCCAGGCTGAGCTTGGTCCCCCAGGCTGTGCTTGGTCCCTCAAGCTCCTTGGTCCCCCAGGCTGTGCTTGGTCCCCCAGGCTGTGCTTGGTCCCCCTGGCTGTGCTTGGTCCCCCAGGCTGTGCTTGGACCCCCTGGTTGGTCTTGGTCCCCCAGGCTGTGCTTGGTCCCCCTGGTTACTCTTGGTCCCCCAGGCTGTGCTTGGTCCCCCAGGCTGTGCTTGGCCCCCCAGGCTGTGCTTGGTCCCCTTGGTTGCTCTTGGTCCCCCAGGCTGTGCTTGGTCCCCCAGGCTGTGCTTGGTCCCCCTGGTTGCTCTTGGTTCCCCAAGCTGTGCTTGGTCCCCCAGGCTGTGCTTGGTCCCCCAGGCTGTGCTTTGCCCCCCAGGCTGTGCATGGTCCCCCTGGTTTCTCTTGGTCCCCCAGGATGTGCTTGGTCCCCCTGGTTGCTCTTGGTCCCCAAGGCTGTGCTTGGTCCCCAGGCTGTGCTTGGTCCCCCAGGCTGTGCTTGGTCCCCCTGGTTGCTCTTGGTCCCCCAGGCTGTGCTTGGTCCCCCTGGTTGCTCTTGGTCCCCCAGGCTGTGCTTGGTCCCCCAGGCTGTGCTTGGTCCCCCTGGTTGCTCTTGGTCCCCCAGGCTGTGCTTGGTCCCCCAGGCTGTGCTTGGTCCCCCAGGCTGTGCTTGGTCCCCCTGGTTGCTCTTGGTCCCCCAGGCTGTGCTTGGTCCCACAGGCTGTGCTTGGTCCCCCTGGTTGCTCTTGGTCCCCCAGGCTGTGCTTGGTCCCCCTGGTTGCTCTTGGTCCCCCAGGCTGTGCTTGGTCCCGCTGGTTGCTCTTGGTCCCCCAGGCTGTGTTTGGTCCCCCAGGCTGTGCTTGGTCCCCTTGGTTGCTCTTGGTCCCCCAGGCTGTGCTTGGTCCCCCAGGCTGTGCTTGGTGCCCCAGACTGTGCTTGGTCCCCCTGGTTGCTCTTGGTCCCCCAGGCTGTGCTTGGTCCCCCAGGCTGTGCTTGGTCCCCAAGGCTTTGCTTGGTCCCCCAGGCTGTGCTTGGTCCCCGTGGTTGCTCTTGGCCCCCCAGGCTGTGCTTGGTCCCCCTGGTTGCTCTTGGTCCCCCAGGCTGTGCTTGGTCCCCTTGGTTGCTCTTGGTCCCCCAGGCTGTGCTTGGTCCCCCAGGCTGTGCTTGGTCCCCCAGGCTGTGTTTGGTCCCCCAGGCTGTGCTTGGTCCCCCTGGTTGCTCTTGGTCCCCCAGGCTGTGCTTGGTCCCCCAGGCTGTGCTTGGTCCCCCTGGTTGCTCTTGGTCCCCCAGGCTGTGCTTGGTCTCCCAGGCTGTGCTTGGTCCCCCTGGTTGCTCTTGGTCCCCCAGGCTGTGCTTGGTCCCCCAGGCTGTCCTTGGTCCCCCTGGTTGCTCTTGGTCCCCCAGGCTGTGCTTGGTCCCCCAGGCTGTGCTTGGTCCCCCTGGTTGCTCTTGGTCCCCCAGGCTTTGCTTGGTCCCCCTGGTTGCTCTTGGTCCCCCAGGCTGTGCTTGGTCCCCCTGGTTGCTCTTGGTCCCCCAGGCTGTGCTTGGTCCCCCTGGTTGCTCTTGGTCCCCCAGGCTGTGCTTGGTCCCCCAGGCTGTGCTTGGTCCCCCTGGTTGCTCTTGGTCCCCCAGGCTGTGCTTGGTCCCCCAGGCTGTGCTTGGTCCCCCAGGCTGTGCTTGGTCCCCCAGGCTGTGCTTGGTCCCCCAGGTTGCTCTTGGTCCCCCAGGCTGTGCTTGGTCCCCCAGGCTGTGCTTGGTCCCCCAGGCTTTGCTTGGTCCCCCAGGCTGTGCTTGGTCCCCCGGTTGCTCTTGGTCCCCTAGGCTGTGCTTGGTCCCCCAGGCTGTGCTTGGTCCCCCTGGTTGCTCTTGGTCCCCCAGGCTGTGCTTGGTCCCCTTGGTTGCTCTTGGTCCCCCAGGCTGTGCTTGGTCCCCCAGGCTGTGCTTGGTCCCCCAGGCTGTGTTTGGTCCCCCAGGCTGTGCTTGGTCCCCCTGATTGCTCTTGGTCCCCCAGGCTGTGCTTGGTCCCCCAGGCTGTGCTTGGTCCCCCAGGCTGTGCTTGGTCCCCCTGGTTGCTCTTGGTCCCCCAGGCTGTGCTTGGTCTCCCAGGCTGTGCTTGGTCCCCCAGGCTGTGCTTGGTCCCCCTGATTGCTCTTGGTCCCCCAGGCTGTGCTTGGTCCCCCAGGCTGTGCTTGGTCCCCCAGGCTGTGCTTGGTCCCCCTGGTTGCTCTTGGTCCCCCAGGCTGTGCCTGGTCTCCCAGGCTGTGCTTGGTCCCCCAGGCTGTGCTTGGTCCCCCTGGTTGCTCTTGGTCCCCCAGGCTGTGCTTGGTCCCGCTGGTTGCTCTTGGTCCCCCAGGCTGTGCTTGGTCCCCCAGGCTGTGCTTGGTCCCCCAGGCTGTGCTTGGTCCCCATGGTTGCTCTTGGTCCCCCAGGCTGTGCTTGGTCCCCCTGGTTGCTCTTGGTCCCCCAGGCTGTGCTTGGTCCCCCTGGTTGCTCTTGGTCCCCCAGGCTGTGCTTGGTCCCCCAGGCTGTGCTTGGTCCCCCTGGTTGCTCTTGGTCCCCCAGGATGTGCTTGGTCCCCCTGGTTGCTCTTGGTCCCCCAGGCTGTGCTTGGTCCCCCAGGCTGTGCTTGGTCCCCCAGGCTGTGCTTGGTCCCCCTGGTTGCTCTTGGTCCCCCAGGCTGTGCTTGGTCCCCCAGGCTGTGCTTGGTCCCCCTGGTTGCTCTTGGTCCCCCAGGCTGTGCTTGGTCCCCCTGGTTGCTCTTGGTCCCCCAGGCTGTGCTTGGTCCCCCAGGCTGTGCTTGATCCCCCAGGCTGTGCTTGGTCCCCCTGGTTGCTCTTTGTCCCCCAGGCTGTGCTTAGTCCCCCTGGTTGCTCTTGGTCCCCCAGGTTGTGCTTGGTCCCCCAGGCTGTGCTTGGTCCCCCTGGTTGCTCTTAGTCCCCCAGGCTGTGCTTGGTCCCCCAGGCTGTGCTTGGTCCCCCAGGCTGTGCTTGGTCCCCCTGGTTGCTCTTGGTCCCCCGGGCTGTGCTTGGTCCCCCAGACTGTGCTTGGTCCCCCAGGCTGTGCTTGGTCCCCCAGGCTGTGCTTCGTCCCCTTGGTTGCTCTTGGTCCCCCAGGCTGTGCTTGGTCCCCTTGGTTGCTCTTGGTCCCCCAGGCTGTGCTTGGTCCCCCAGGCTGTGCTTGGTCCCCCTGGCTGTGCTTGGTCCCCCTGGTTGCTCTTGGTCCCCCAGGCTGTGCTTGGTCCCCCAGGCTGTGCTTGGTCCCCCTGGTTGCTCTTGGTCCCCCAGGCTGTGCTTGGTCCCCCAGGCTGTGCTTGGTCCCCCTGGTTGCTCTTGGTCCCCCAGGCTGTGCTTGGTCCCCCTGGTTGCTCTTGGTCCCCCAGGCTGTGCTTGGTCCCGCTGGTTGCTCTTGGTCCCCCAGGCTGTGTTTGGTCCCCCGGGCTGTGCTTGGTCCCCCAGGCTGTGCTTGGTCCCCCTGGTTGCTCTTGGTCCCCCAGGCTGTGCTTGGTCCCCCAGGCTGTGCTTGGTGCCCCAGGCTGTGCTTGGTCCCCCTGGTTGCTCTTGGTCCCCCAGGCTGTGCTTGGTCCCCCAGGCTGTGCTTGGTCCCCCAGGCTGTGCTTGGTCCCCCAGGCTGTGCTTGGTCCCCCTGGTTGCTCTTGGTCCCCCAGGCTGTGCTTGGTCTCCCAGGCTGTGCTTGGTCCCCCAGGCTGTGCTTGGTCCCCCTGGTTGCTCTTGGTCCCCCAGGCTGTGCTTGGTCCCCCAGGCTGTCCTTGGTCCCCCTGGTTGCTCTTGGTCCCCCAGGCTGTGCTTGGTCCCCCAGGCTGTGCTTGGTCCCCCTGGTTGCTCTTGGTCCCCCAGGCTGTGCTTGGTCCCCCTGGTTGCTCTTGGTCCCCCAGGCTGTGCTTGGTCCCCCAGGCTTTGCTTGGTCCCCCAGGCTGTGCTTGGTCCCCCTGGTTGCTCTTGGTCCCCCAGGCTGTGCTTGGTCCCGCAGGCTGTGCTTGGTCCCCCTGGTTGCTCTTGGTCCCCCAGGCTGTGCTTGGTCCCCTTGGTTGCTCTTGGTCCCCCAGGCTGTGCTTGGTCCCCCAGGCTGTGCTTGGTCCCCCAGGCTGTGTTTGGTCCCCCAGGCTGTGCTTGGTCCCCCTGGTTGCTCTTGGTCCCCCAGGCTGTGCTTGGTCCCCCAGGCTGTGCTTGGTCCCCCAGGCTGTGCTTGGTCCCCCAGGCTGTGTTTGGTCCCCCAGGCTGTGCTTGGTCCCCCTGGTTGCTCTTGGTCCCCCAGGCTGTGCTTGGTCCCCCAGGCTGTGCTTGGTCCCCCAGGCTGTGCTTGGTCCCCCTGGTTGCTCTTGGTCCCCCAGGCTGTGCTTGGTCTCCCAGGCTGTGCTAGGTCCCCCAGGCTGTGCTTGATCCCCCTGGTTGCTCTTGGTCCCCCAGGCTGTGCTTGGTCCCCCAGGCTGTGCTTGGTCCCCCTGGTTGCTCTTGGTCCCCCAGGCTGTGCTTGGTCCCCCAGGCTGTGCTTGGTCCCCCAGGCTGTGCTTGGTCCCCCTGGTTGCTCTTGGTCCCCCAGGCTGTGCTTGGTCCCCCTGGTTGCTCTTGGTCCCCCAGGCTGTGCTTGGTCCCCCTGATTGCTCTTGGTCCCCCAGGCTGTGCTTGGTCCCCCAGGCTGTGCTTGGTCCCCCTGGTTGCTCTTGCTCCCCCAGGCTGTGCTTGGTCCCCCAGGCTGTGCTTGGTCCCCCTGGTTGCTCTTGGTCCCCCTGGTTGCTCTTGGTCCCCCAGGCTGTGCTTGGTCCCCCTGGTTGCTCTTGGTCCCCCAGGCTGTGTTTGGTCCCCTTGTTTGCTCTTGGTCCTCCAGGCTGTGCTTGGTCCCCCAGGCTGTGCTTGGTCCCCCTGGTTGCTCTTAGTCCCCCAGGCTGTGCTTGGTCCCCCAGGCTGTGCTTGGTCCCCCAGGCTGTGCTTGGTCCCCCTGGTTGCTCTTGGTCCCCCAGGCTGTGCTTGGTCCCCCAGACTGTGCTTGGTCCCCCTGGTTGCTCTTAGTCCCCCAGGCTGTGCTTGGTCCCCCAGGCTGTGCTTGGTCCCCCAGGCTGTGCTTGGTCCCCCTGGTTGCTCTTGGTCCCCCAGGCTGTGCTTGGTCCCCCAGGCTGTGCTTGGTCCCCCTGGTTGCTCTTGGTCCCCCAGGATGTGCTTGGTCCCCCAGGCTGTGCTTGGTCCCCCTGGTTGCTCTTGGTCCCCCAGGCTGTGCTTGGTCCCCCTGGTTGCTCTTGGTCCCCCAGGCTGTGCTTGGTCCCGCTGGTTGCTCTTGGTCCCCCAGGCTGTGTTTGGTCCCCCAGGCTGTGCTTGGTCCCCCTGGTTGCTCTTGGTCCCCCAGGCTGTGCTTGGTCCCCCAGGCTGTGCTTGGTCCCCCAGGCTGTGCTTGGTGCCCAGGCTGTGCTTGGTCCCCCTGGTTGCTCTTGGTCCCCCAGGCTGTGCTTGGTCCCCCAGGCTGTGCTTGGTCCCCCAGGCTGTGCTTGGTCCCCCTGGTTGCTCTTGGTCCCCCAGGCTGTGCTTGGTCTCCCAGGCTGTGCTTGGTCCCCCAGGCTGTGCTTGGTCCCCCCGATTGCTCTTGGTCCCCCAGGCTGTGCTTGGTCCCCCAGGCTGTGCTTGGTCCCCCTGGTTGCTCTTGGTCCCCCAGGCTGTGCTTGGTCCCCCAGGCTGTGCTTGGTCCCCCTGATTGCTCTTGGTCCCCCAGGCTGTGCTTGGTCCCCCAGGCTGTGCTTGGTCCCCCAGGCTGTGCTTGGTCCCCCTGGTTGCTCTTGGTCCCCCAGGCTGTGCTTGGTCTCCCAGGCTGTGCTTGGTCCCCCAGGCTGTGCTTGGTCCCCCTGGTTGCTCTTGGTCCCCCAGGCTGTGCTTGGTCCCGCTGGTTGCTCTTGGTCCCCCAGGCTGTGCTTGGTCCCCCAGGCTGTGCTTGGTCCCCCAGGCTGTGCTTGGTCCCCATGGTTGCTCTTGGTCCCCCAGGCTGTGCTTGGTCCCCCTGGTTGCTCTTGGTCCCCCAGGCTGTGCTTGGTCCCCCTGGTTGCTCTTGGTCCCCCAGGCTGTGCTTGGTCCCCCAGGCTGTGCTTGGTCCCCCTGGTTGCTCTTGGTCCCCCAGGATGTGCTTGGTCCCCCTGGTTGCTCTTGGTCCCCCAGGCTGTGCTTGGTCCCCCAGGCTGTGCTTGGTCCCCCAGGCTGTGCTTGGTCCCCCTGGTTGCTCTTGGTCCCCCAGGCTGTGCTTGGTCCCCCAGGCTGTGCTTGGTCCCCCTGGTTGCTCTTGGTCCCCCAGGCTGTGCTTGGTCCCCCTGGTTGCTCTTGGTCCCCCAGGCTGTGCTTGGTCCCCCAGGCTGTGCTTGATCCCCCAGGCTGTGCTTGGTCCCCCTGGTTGCTCTTTGTCCCCCAGGCTGTGCTTAGTCCCCCTGGTTGCTCTTGGTCCCCCAGGTTGTGCTTGGTCCCCCTGATTGCTCTTGGTCCCCCAGGCTGTGCTTGGTCCCCCTGGTTGCTCTTAGTCCCCCAGGCTGTGCTTGGTCCCCCAGGCTGTGCTTGGTCCCCCAGGCTGTGCTTGGTCCCCCTGGTTGCTCTTGGTCCCCCGGGCTGTGCTTGGTCCCCCAGACTGTGCTTGGTCCCCCAGGAATTGCTTGGTCCCCCAGGCTGTGCTTCGTCCCCCTGGTTGCTCTTGGTCCCCCAGGCTGTGCTTGGTCCCCTTGGTTGCTCTTGGTCCCCCAGGCTGTGCTTGGTCCCCCAGGCTGTGCTTGGTCCCCCTGGCTGTGCTTGGTCCCCCTGGTTGCTCTTGGTCCCCCAGGCTGTGCTTGGTCCCCCAGGCTGTGCTTGGTCCCCCTGGTTGCTCTTGGTCCCCCAGGCTGTGCTTGGTCCCCCAGGCTGTGCTTGGTCCCCCTGGTTGCTCTTGGTCCCCCAGGCTGTGCTTGGTCCCCCTGGTTGCTCTTGGTCCCCCAGGCTGTGCTTGGTCCCGCTGGTTGCTCTTGGTCCCCCAGGCTGTGCTTGGTCCCCCAGGCTGTGCTTGGTGCCCCAGGCTGTGCTTGGTCCCCCTGGTTGCTCTTGGTCCCCCAGGCTGTGCTTGGTCCCCCAGGCTGTGCTTGGTCCCCCAGGCTGTGCTTGGTCCCCCTGGTTGCTCTTGGTCCCCCAGGCTGTGCTTGGTCTCCCAGGCTGTGCTTGGTCCCCCAGGCTGTGCTTGGTCCCCCAGGCTGTGCTTGGTCTCCCAGGCTGTGCTTGGTCCCCCTGGTTGCTCTTGGTCCCCCAGGCTGTGCTTGGTCCCCCAGGCTGTGCTTGGTGCCCCAGGCTGTGCTTGGTCCCCCTGGTTGCTATTGGTCCCCCAGGCTGTGCTTGGTCCCCCAGGCTGTGCTTGGTCCCCCAGGCTGTGCTTGGTCCCCCTGGTTGCTCTTGGTCCCCCAGGCTGTGCTTGGTCTCCCAGGCTGTGCTTGGTCCCCCAGGCTGTGCTTGGTCCCCCTGGTTGTTCTTGGTCCCCCAGGCTGTGCTTGGTCCCCCAGGCTGTCCTTGGTCCCCCTGGTTGCTCTTGGTCCCCCAGGCTGTGCTTGGTCCCCCAGGCTGTGCTTGGTCCCCCTGGTTGCTCTTGGTCCCCCAGGCTGTGCTTGGTCCCCCTGGTTGCTCTTGGTCCCCCAGGCTGTGCTTGGTCCCCCAGGCTTTGCTTGGTCCCCCAGGCTGTGCTTGGTCCCCCTGGTTGCTCTTGGTCCCCCAGGCTGTGCTTGGTCCCGCAGACTGTGCTTGGTCCCCCTGGTTGCTCTTGGTCCCCCAGGCTGTGCTTGGTCCCCTTGGTTGCTCTTGGTCCCCCAGGCTGTGCTTGGTCCCCCAGGCTGTGCTTGGTCCCCCAGGCTGTGTTTGGTCCCCCAGGCTGTGCTTGGTCCCCCTGGTTGCTCTTGGTCCCCCAGGCTGTGCTTGGTCCCCCAGGCTGTGCTTGGTCCCCCAGGCTGTGCTTGGTCCCCCAGGCTGTGTTTGGTCCCCCAGGCTGTGCTTGGTC
Source organism: Lissotriton vulgaris (assembly GCF_964263255.1). Taxonomy (NCBI): domain Eukaryota; kingdom Metazoa; phylum Chordata; class Amphibia; order Caudata; family Salamandridae; genus Lissotriton; species Lissotriton vulgaris. The sequence continues at coordinate 207,450 of NW_028247558.1, forward strand.
CCCCTGGTTGCTCTTGGTCCCCCAGGCTGTGCTTGGTCCCCCAGGCTGTGCTTGGTCCCCCAGGCTGTGCTTGGTCCCCCTGGTTGCTCTTGGTGCCCCAGGCTGTGCTTGGTCTCCCAGGCTGTGCTAGGTCCCCCAGGCTGTGCTTGATCCCCCTGGTTGCTCTTGGTCCCCCAGGCTGTGCTTGGTCCCCCAGGCTGTGCTTGGTCCCCCTGGTTGCTCTTGGTCCCCCAGGCTGTGCTTGGTCCCCCAGGCTGTGCTTGGTCCCCCAGGCTGTGCTTGGTCCCCCTAGTTGCTCTTGGTCCCCCAGGCTGTGCTTGGTCCCCCTGGTTGCTCTTGGTCCCCCAGGCTGTGCTTGGTCCCCCTGATTGCTCTTGGTCCCCCAGGCTGTGCTTGGTCCCCCAGGCTGTGCTTGGTCCCCCTGGTTGCTCTTGCTCCCCCAGGCTGTGCTTGGTCCCCCAGGCTGTGCTTGGTCCCCCTGGTTGCTCTTGGCCCCCCTGGTTGCTCTTGATCCCCCAGGCTGTGCTTGGTCCCCCTGGTTGCTCTTGGTCCCCCATTCTGTGTTTGGTCCCCTTGTTTGCTCTTGGTCCTCCAGGCTGTGCTTGGTCCCCCAGGCTGTGCTTGGTCCCCCTGGTTGCTCTTAGTCCCCCAGGCTGTGCTTGGTCCCCCAGGCTGTGCTTGGTCCCCCAGGCTGTGCTTGGTCCCCCTGGTTGCTCTTGGTCCCCCAGGCTGTGCTTGGTCCCCCAGACTGTGCTTGGTCCCCCTGGTTGCTCTTAGTCCCCCAGGCTGTGCTTGGTCCCCCAGGCTGTGCTTGGTCCCCCAGGCTGTGCTTGGTCCCCCTGGTTGCTCTTGGTCCCCCAGGCTGTGCTTGGTCCCCCAGGCTGTGCTTGGTCCCCCTGGTTGCTCTTGGTCCCCCAGGATGTGCTTGGTCCCCCAGGCTGTGCTTGGTCCCCCTGGTTGCTCTTGGTCCCCCAGGCTGTGCTTGGTCCCCCTGGTTGCTCTTGGTCCCCCAGGCTGTGCTTGGTCCCGCTGGTTGCTCTTGGTCCCCCAGGCTGTGTTTGGTCCCCCAGGCTGTGCTTGGTCCCCCTGGTTGCTCTTGGTCCCCCAGGCTGTGCTTGGTCCCCCAGGCTGTGCTTGGTCCCCCAGGCTGTGCTTGGTGCCCCAGGCTGTGCTTGGTCCCCCTGGTTGCTCTTGGTCCCCCAGGCTGTGCTTGGTCCCCCAGGCTGTGCTTGGTCCCCCTGGTTGCTCTTGGTCCCCCAGGCTGTGCTTGGTCCCCCAGGCTGTGCTTGGTCCCCCTGGTTGCTCTTGGTCCCCCAGGCTGTGCTTGGTCCCCCAGGCTGTGCTTGGTCCCCCTGGTTGCTCTTGGTCCCCCAGGCTGTGCTTGGTCCCCCAGGCTGTGCTTGGTCCCCCAGGCTGTGCTTGGTCCCCCAGGCTGTGCTTGGTCCCCCAGGCTGTGTTTGGTCCCCCCGGCTGTGCTTGGTCCCCCTGGTTGCTCTTGGTCCCCCAGGCTGTGCTTGGTCCCCCAGGCTGTGCTTGGTCCCCCTGGTTGCTCTTGGTCCCCCAGGCTGTGCTTGGTCTCCCAGGCTGTGCTTGATCCCCCAGGCTGTGCTTGGTCCCCCTGGTTGCTCTTGGTCCCCCAGGCTGTGCTTGGTCCCCCAGGCTGTGCTTGGTCCCCCAGGCTTTGCTTGGTCCCCCAGGCTGTGCTTGGTCCCCCTGGTTGCTCTTGGTCCCCCAGGCTGTGCTTGGTCCCCCAGGCTGTGTTTGGTCCCCCTGGTTGCTCTTGGTCCCCCAGGCTGTGCTTGGTCCCCCAGGCTGTGCTTAGTCCCCCAGGCTTTGCTTGGTCCCCCAGGCTGTGCTTGGTCCCCCTGGTTGCTCTTGGTCCCCCAGGCTGTGCTTGGTCCCCCAGGCTGTGCTTGGTCCCCCTGGTTGCTCTTGGTCCCCCAGGCTGTGCTTGGTCCCCTTGGTTGCTCTTGGTCCCCCAGGCTGTGCTTGGTCCCCCAGGCTGTGCTTGGTCCCCCTGGTTGCTCTTGGTCCCCCAGGCTTTGCTTGGTCTCCCAGGCTGTGCTTGTTCCCCCTGGTTGCTCTTGGTCCCCCAGGCTGTGCTTGGTCTCCCAGGCTGTGCTTGGTCCCCCAGGCTGTGCTTGGTCCCCCTGGTTGCTCTTGGTCCCCCAGGCTGTGCTTGGTCCCCCAAGCTGTGCTTGGTCCCCCTGGTTGCTCTTGGTCCCCCAGGCTGTGCTTGGTCCCCCAGGCTGGGCTTGGTCCCCCTGGTTGCTCTTGGTCCCCCAGGCTGTGCTTGGTCCCCCTGTTTGCTCTTGGTCCCCCTGGTTGCTCTTGGTCCCCCAGGCTGTGCTTGGTCCCACAGTCTGTGCTTGGTCCCCCTGGTTGCTCTTGCTCCCCCAGGCTGTGCTTGGCCCCCCAGGCTGTGCTTGGTCCCTCAGGCTGTGCTTGGTCCCCCTGGTTGCTCTTGGTCCCCCAGGCTGTGCTTGGTCCCCCAGGCTGTGCTTGGTCCCCCTGGTTGCTCTTGGTCCCCCAGGCTGTGCTTGGTCCCCTTGTTTGCTCTTGGTCCTCCAGGCTGTGCTTGGTCCCCCAGGCTGTGCTTGGTCCCCCTGGTTGCTCTTGGTCCTCCAGGCGGTGCTTGGTCCCCTTAGTTGCTCTTGGTCCCCCAGGCTGTGCTTGGTCCCCCAGGCTGTGCTTGGTCCCCCTGGCTGTGCTTGGTCCCCCTGGTTGCTCTTGGTCCCCCAGGCTGTGCTTGGTCCCCCAGGCTGCGCTTGGTCCCCCTGGTTGCTCTTGGTCCCCCAGGCTGTGCTTGGTCCCCCAGGCTGTGCTTGGTCCCCCTGGTTGCTCCTGGTCCCCCAGGCTGTGCTTGGTCCCCCTGGTTGCTCTTGGTCCCCCAGGCTGTGCTTGGTCCCCCTGGTTGCTCTTGGTCCCCCAGGCTGTGTTTGGTCCCCCAGGCTGTGCTTGGTCCCCCTGGTTGCTCTTGGTCCCCCAGGCTGTGCTTGGTCCCCCTGGTTGCTCTTGGTCCCCCAGGCTGTGCTTGGTCCCCCTGGTTGCTCTTGGTCCCCCAGGCTGTGCTTGGTCCCCCAGGCTGTGCTTGGTCCCCCAGGCTGTGCTTGGTCCCCCAGGCTGTGTTTGGTCCCCCAGGCTGTGCTTGGTCCCCCTGGTTGCTCTTGGTCCCCCAGGCTGTGCTTGGTCCCCCAGGCTGTGCCTGGTCCCCTTGGTTGCTCTTGGTCCCCCAGGCTGTGCTTGGTCCCCCAGGCTGTGCTTGGTCCCCCTGGCTGTGCTTGGTCCCCCTGGTTGCTCTTGGTCCCCCAGGCTGTGCTTGGTCCCCCAGGCTGTGCTTGGTCCCCCTGGTTGCTCTTGGTCCCCCAGGCTGTGCTTGGTCCCCCTGGTTGCTCTTGGTCCCCCAGGCTGTGCTTGGTCCCCCTGGTTGCTCTTGGTCCCCCAGGCTGTGCTTGGTCCCCCAGGATGTGCTTGGTCCCCCTGGTTGCTCTTGGTCCCCCAGGCTGTGCTTGGTCCCACAGGCTGTGCTTGGTCCCCCAGGCTGTGCTTGGTCCCCCTGGTTGCTCTTGGTCCCCCAGGCTGTGCTTGGTCCCCCAGGCTGTGCTTGGTCCCCCAGACTGTGCTTGGTCCCCCTGGCTGTGCTTGGTCCCCCAGGCTGTGCTTGGTCCCCCAGGCTGTGCTTGGTCCTCCAGGCTGTGCTTGGTCCCCCTGGTTGCTCTTGGTCCCCCAGACTGTGCTTGGTCCCCCTGGCTGTGCTTGGTCCCCCAGACTGTGCTTGGTCCCCCTGGCTGTGCTTGGTCCCCCAGACTGTGCTTGGTCCCCCTGGCTGTGCTTGGTCCCCCAGGCTGTGCTTGGTCCCCCAGGCTGTGCTTGGTCCCCTTGGTTGCTCTTGGTCCCCCAGGCTGTGCTTGGTCCCCCAGGCTGTGCTTGGTCCCACAGGCTGTGCTTGGTCCCCCTGGTTGCTCTTGGTCCCCCAGGCTGTGCTTGGTCCCATTGGTTGCTCTTGGTCCCCCAGGCTAGCTTGGTCCCCCAGGCTGTGCTTGGTCCCCCTGGTTGCTCCTGGTCCCCCAGGCTGTGCTTGGTCCCCCAGGCTGTGCTTGGTCCCCCAGGCTGTGCTTGGTCCCACAGGCTGTGCTTGGTCCTCCTGGTTGCTCTTGGTCCCCCAGGCTGTGCTTGGTCCCCCTGGTTGCTCTTGGTCCCCCAGGCTATGCTTGGTCCCCTTGGTTGCTCTTGGTCCCCCAGGCTATGCTTGGTCCCCAGGCTGTGCTTGGTCCCCCTGGTTGCTCTTGGTCCCCCAGGCTGTGCTTGGTCCCCCAGGCTGTGCTTGGTCCCCAAGGCTGAGCTTGGTCCCCTTGGTTGCTCTTGGTCCCCCAGGCTGTGCTTGGTCCCCCAGGCTGTGCTTGGTCCCCCTGGTTGCTCTTGGTCCCCCAGGATGTGCTTGGTCCCCCAGGCTGTGCTTGGTCCCCCTGGTTGCTCTTGGTCCCCCAGGCTGTGCTTGGTCCCCCTGGTTGCTCTTGGTCCCCCAGGCTGTGCTTGGTCCCGCTGGTTGCTCTTGGTCCCCCAGGCTGTGTTTGGTCCCCCAGGCTGTGCTTGGTCCCCCTGGTTGCTCTTGGTCCCCCAGGCTGTGCTTGGTCCCCCAGGCTGTGCTTGGTCCCCCAGGCTGTGCTTGGTGCCCCAGGCTGTGCTTGGTCCCCCTGGTTGCTCTTGGTCCCCCAGGCTGTGCTTGGTCCCCCAGGCTGTGCTTGGTCCCCCAGGCTGTGCTTGGTCCCCCTGGTTGCTCTTGGTCCCCCAGGCTGTGCTTGGTCCCCCTGGTTGCTCTTGGTCCCCCAGGCTGTGCTTGGTCCCCTTGGTTGCTCTTGGTCCCCCAGGCTGTGCTTGGTCCCCCAGGCTGTGCTTGGTCCCCCAGGCTGTGCTTGGTCCCCCAGGCTGTGCTTGGTCCCCCAGGCTGTGTTTGGTCCCCCAGGCTGTGCTTGGTCCCCCTGGTTGCTCTTGGTCCCCCAGGCTGTGATTGGTCCCCCAGGCTGTCCTTGGTCCCCCTGGTTGCTCTTGGTCCCCCAGGCTGTGCTTGGTCCCCCAGGCTGTGCTTGGTCCCCCAGGCTGTGCTTGGTCCCCCTGGTTGCTCTTGGTCCCCCAGGCTGTGCTTGGTCCCCCTGGTTGCTCTTGGTCCCCCAGGCTGTGCTTGGTCCCCCAGGCTGTGCTTGGTCCCCCTGGTTGCTCTTGGTCCCCCAGGCTGTGCTTGGTCCCCCAGGCTGTGTTTGGTCCCCCTGGTTGCTCTTGGTCCCCCAGGCTGTGCTTGGTCCCCCAGGCTGTGTTTGGTCCCCCTGGTTGCTCTTGGTCCCCCAGGCTGTGCTTGGTCCCCCAGGCTGTGCTTGGTCCCCCAGGCTTTGCTTGGTCCCCCAGGCTGTGCTTGGTCCCCCTGGTTGCTCTTGGTCCCCCAGGCTGTGCTTGGTCCCCCAGGCTGTGCTTGGTCCCCCTGGTTGCTCTTGGTCCCCCAGGCTGTGCTTGGTCCCCTTGGTTGCTCTTGGTCCCCCAGGCTGTGCTTGGTCCCCCAGGCTGTGCTTGGTCCCCCTGGTTGCTCTTGGTCCCCCAGGCTGTGCTTGGTCTCCCAGGCTGTGCTTGGTCCCCCTGGTTGCTCTTGGTCCCCCAGGCTGTGCTTGGTCTCCCAGGCTGTGCTTGGTCCCCCAGGCTGTGCTTGGTCCCCCTGGTTGCTCTTGGTCCCGCAGGCTGTGCTTGGTCCCCCAAGCTGTGCTTGGTCCCCCTGGTTGCTCTTGGTCCCCCAGGCTGTGCTTGGTCCCCCAGGCTGGGCTTGGTCCCCCTGGTTGCTCTTGGTCCCCCAGGCTGTGCTTGGTCCCCCTGTTTGCTCTTGGTCCCCCGGGCTGTGCTTGGTCCCCCTGGTTGCTCTTGGTCCCCCAGGCTGTGCTTGGTCCCACAGTCTGTGCTTGGTCCCCCTGGTTGCTCTTGCTCCCCCAGGCTGTGCTTGGTCCCCCAGGCTGTGCTTGGTCCCCCAGGCTGTGCTTGGTCCCCCTGGTTGCTCTTGGTCCCCCAGGCTGTGCTTGGTCCCCCAGGCTGTGCTTGGTCCCCCTGGTTGCTCTTGGTCCCCCAGGCTGTGCTTGGTCCCCTTGTTTGCTCTTGGTCCTCCAGGCTGTGCTTGGTCCCCCAGGCTGTGCTTGGTCCCCCTGGTTGCTCTTGGTCCCCCAGGCTGTGCTTGGTCCCCTTGTTTGCTCTTGGTCCTCCAGGCTGTGCTTGGTCCCCCAGGCTGTGCTTGGTCCCCCTGGCTGTGCTTGGTCCCCCTGGTTGCTCTTGGTCCCCCAGGCTGTGCTTGGTCCCCCAGGATGTGCTTGGTCCCCCTGGTTGCTCTTGGTCCCCCAGGCTGTGCTTGGTCCCCCAGGCTGTGCTTGGTCCCCCTGGTTGCTCTTGGTCCCCCAGGCTGTGCTTGGTCCCCCTGGTTGCTCTTGGTCCCCCAGGCTGTGCTTGGTCCCCCTGGTTGCTCTTGGTCCCCCAGGCTGTGTTTGGTCCCCCAGGCTGTGCTTGGTCCCCCAGGCTGTGCTTGGTCCCCCTGGTTGCTCTTGGTCCCCCAGGCTGTGCTTGGTCCCCCTGGTTGCTCTTGGTCCCCCAGGCTGTGCTTGGTCCCCCAGGCTGTGCTTGGTCCCCCAGGCTGTGCTTGGTCCCCCAGGCTGTGCTTGGTCCCCCTGGTTGCTCTTGGTCCCCCAGGCTGTGCTTGGTCCCCCAGGCTGTGCTTGGTCCCCCAGGCTGTGTTTGGTCCCCCAGGCTGTGCTTGGTCCCCCTGGTTGCTCTTGGTCCCCCAGGCTGTGCTTGGTCCCCCAGGCTGTGCCTGGTCCCCTTGGTTGCTCTTGGTCCCCCAGGCTGTGCTTGGTCCCCCAGGCTGTGCTTGGTCCCCCTGGCTGTGCTTGGTCCCCCTGGTTGCTCTTGGTCCCCCAGGCTGTGCTTGGTCCCCCAGGCTGTGCTTGGTCCCCCTGGTTGCTCTTGGTCCCCCAGGCTGTGCTTGGTCCCCCAGGCTGTGCTTGGTCCCCCTGGTTGCTCTTGGTCCCCCAGGCTGTGCTTGGTCCCCCTGGTTGCTCTTGGTCCCCCAGGCTGTGCTTGGTCCCCCAGGATGTGCTTGGTCCCCCTGGTTGCTCTTGGTCCCCCAGGCTGTGCTTGGTCCCCCAGGCTGTGCTTGGTCCCCCAGGCTGTGCTTGGTCCCCCTGGTTGCTCTTGGTCCCCCCAGGCTGTGCTTGGTCCCCCAGGCTGTGCTTGGTCCCCCAGACTGTGCTTGGTCCCCCTGGCTGTGCTTGGTCCCCCAGGCTGTGCTTGGTCCCCCAGGCTGTGCTTGGTCCTCCAGGCTGTGCTTGGTCCCCCTGGTTGCTCTTGGTCCCCCAGGCTGTGCTTGGTCCCCCAGGCTGTGCTTGGTCCCCAAGGCTGAGCTTGGTCCCCTTGGTTGCTCTTGGTCCCCCAGGCTGTGCTTGGTCCCCCAGGCTGTGCTTGGTCCCCCTGGTTGCTCTTGGTCCCCCAGGCTGTGCTTGGTCCCCCAGGCTGTGCTTGGTCCCCCTGGTTGCTCTTGGTCCCCCCAGGCTGTGCTTGGTCCCCCAGGCTGTGCTTGGTCCCCCAGACTGTGCTTGGTCCCCCTGGCTGTGCTTGGTCCCCCAGGCTGTGCTTGGTCCCCCAGGCTGTGCTTGGTCCTCCAGGCTGTGCTTGGTCCCCCTGGTTGCTCTTGGTCCCCCAGGCTGTGCTTGGTCCCCCAGGCTGTGCTTGGTCCCCAAGGCTGAGCTTGGTCCCCTTGGTTGCTCTTGGTCCCCCAGGCTGTGCTTGGTCCCCCAGGCTGTGCTTGGTCCCCCTGGTTGCTCTTGGTCCCCCAGGCTGTGCTTGGTCCCCTTGGTTGCTCTTGGTCCCCCAGGCTGTGCTTGGTCCCCCTGGCTGTGCTTGGTCCCCCAGGCTGTGCTTGGTCCCCCTGGTTGCTCTTGGTCCCCCAGGCTGTGCTTGGTCCCCCAGGCTGTGCTTGGTCCCTGTGGCTGTGCTTGGTCCCCCTGGTTGCTCTTGGTCCCCCAGGCTGTGCTTGGTCCCCCAGGCTGTGCTTGGTCCCCCAGGCTGTGCTTGGTCCCCCTGGCTGTGCTTGGTCCCCCTGGTTGCTCTTGGTCCCCCAGGCTGTGCTTGGTCCCCCAGGCTGTGCTTGGTCCCCCTGGTTGCTCTTGGTCCCCCAGGCTGTGCTTGGTCCCCTTGGTTGCTCTTGGTCCCCCAGGCTGTGCTTGGTCCCCCAGGATGTGCTTGGTCCCCCTGGTTGCTCTTGGTCCCCCAGGCTGTGCTTGGTCCCCCAGGCTGTGCTTGGTCCCCCAGACTGTGCTTGCCCCCCCTGGCTGTGCTTGGTCCCCCAGGCTGTGCTTGGTCCCCCAGGCTGTGCTTGGTCCCCCAGGCTGTGCTTGGTCCCCCTGGTTGCTCTTGGTCCCCCAGGCTGTGCTTGGTCCCCCAGGCTGTGCTTGGTCCCCCAGACTGTGCTTGGTCCCCCTGGCTGTGCTTGGTCCCCCAGGCTGTGCTTGGTCCCCCAGGCTGTGCTTGGTCCCCTTGGTTGCTCTTGGTCCCCCAGGCTGTGCTTGGTCCCCCAGGCTGTGCTTGGTCCCACAGGCTGTGCTTGGTCCCCCTGGTTGCTCTTGGTCCCCCAGGCTGTGCTTGGTCCCCTTGGTTGCTCTTGGTCCCCCAGGCTGTGCTTTGTCCCCCAGGCTGTGCTTGGTCCCCCTGGTTGCTCTTGGTCCCCCAGGCTGTGCTTGGTCCCCCAGGCTGTGCTTGGTCCCCCAGGCTGTGCTTGGTCCCCCAGGCTGTGCTTGGTCCTCATGGTTGCTCTTGGTCCCCCAGGCTGTGCTTGGTCCCCCTGGTTGCTCTTGGTCCCCCAGGCTGTGCTTGGTCCCCTTGGTTGCTCTTGGTCCCCCAGGCTATGCTTGGTCCCCCAGGCTGTGCTTGGTCCCCCTGGTTGCTCTTGGTCCCCCAGGCTGTGCCTGGTCCCCCAGGCTGTGCTTGGTCCCCCAGGCTGTGCTTGGTCCTCCTGGTTGCTCTTGGTCCCCCAGGCTGTGCTTGGTCCCCCTGGTTGCTCTTGGTCCCCCAGGCTGTGCTTGGTCTCCCAGGCTGTGCTTGGTCCCCCTGGTTGCTCTTGGTCCCCCAGGCTGTGCTTGGTCTCCCAGGCTGTGCTTGGTCCCCCAGGCTGTGCTTGGTCCCCCTGGTTGCTCTTGGTCCCCCAGGCTGTGCTTGGTCCCCCAGGCTGTGCTTGGTCCCCCTGGCTGTGCTTGGTCCCCCAGGCTGTGCTTGGTCCCCCTGGTTGCTCTTGGTCCCCCAGGCTGTGCTTGGTCCCCCAGGCTGTGCTTGGTCCCCCCAGGCTGTGCTTGGTCCCCCAGGCTGTGCTTGGTCCCCCAGGCTGTGCTTGGTCCCCCTGGTTGCTCTTGGTCCCCCAGGCTGTGCTTGGTCCCCCAGGCTGTGCTTGTTCCCCCAGGCTGTGCTTGGTCCCCCTGGTTGCTCTTGGTCCCCCAGGCTGTGCTTGGTCCCCCTGGTTGCTCTTGGTCCCCCAGGCTGTGCTTGATCCCCCAGGATGTGCTTGGTCCCCCAGGCTGTGCTTGGTCCCCTTGGTTGCTCTTGGTCCCCCAGGCTGTGCTTGGTCCCTCAGGCTGTGCTTGGTCCCCCTGGTTGCTCTTGGTCCCCCAGGCTGTGCTTGGTCCCCCAGGCTGTGCTTGGTCCCCCTGGTTGCTCTTGGTCCCCCAGGCTGTGCTTGGTCCCCCTGGTTGCTCTTGGTCCCCCAGGCTGTGCTTGGTCCCCCTGGTTGCTCTTGGTCCCCCAGGATGTGCTTGGTCCCCCAGGCTGTGCGTGGTCCCCCAGGCTGTGCTTGGTCCACCTGGTTGCTCTTGCTCCCCCAGGCTGTGCTTGGTCCCCCAGGCTGTGCTTGGTCCCCCAGGCTGTGCTTGGTCCCCCTGGTTGCTCTTGGTCCCCCAGGCTGTGCTTGGTCCCCCTGGTTGCTCTTGGTCCCCCAGGCTGTGCTTGGTCCCCTTGTTTGCTCTTGGTCCTCCAGGCTGTGCTTGGTCCCCCAGGCTGTGCTTGGTCCCCCTGGTTGCTCTTGGTCCCCCAGGCGGTGCTTGGTCCCCTTGGTTGCTCTTGGTCCCCCAGGCTGTGCTTGGTCCCCCAGGCTGTGCTTGGTCCCCCTGGCTGTGCTTGGTCCCCGTGGTTGCTCTTGGTCCCCCAGGCTGTGCTTGGTCCCCCAGGCTGTGCTTGGTCCCCCTGGTTGCTCTTGGTCCCCAGGCTGTGCTTGGTCCCCCAGGCTGTGCTTGGTCCCCCTGGTTGCTTCTGGTCCCCCAGGCTGTGCTTGGTCCCCCAGGCTGTGCTTGGTCCCCTAGGCTGTGCTTGGTCCCCCAGACTGTTCTTGGTCCCCCTGGTTGCTCTTGGTCCCCCAGGCTGTGCTTGGTCTCCCAGACTGTGCTTGGTCCCCCAGGCTGTTCTTGGCCCCCTGGTTGCTCTTGGTCCCCCAGGCTGTGCTTGGTCCCCCTGGTTGCTCTTGGTCCCCCAGGCTGTGCTTGGTCCCCCAGGCTGTGCTTGGTCCCCTTGGTTGCTCTTGGTCCCCCAGGCTGTGCTTGGTCCCCCTGGTTGCTCTTGGTCCCCCAGGCTGTGCTTGGTCCTTCTGGTTTCTCTTGGTCCCCCTGGCTGTGCTTGGTCCCCGTGGTTGCTCTTGGTCCCCCAGGCTGTGCTTGGTCCCCCAGGCTGTGCTTGGTCCCCCTGGTTGCTCTTGGTCCCCAGGCTGTGCTTGGTCCCCCAGGCTGTGCTTGGTCCCCCTGGTTGCTTCTGGTCCCCCAGGCTGTGCTTGGTCCCCCAGGCTGTGCTTGGTCCCCTAGGCTGTGCTTGGTCCCCCAGACTGTTCTTGGTCCCCCTGGTTGCTCTTGGTCCCCCAGGCTGTGCTTGGTCTCCCAGACTGTGCTTGGTCCCCCAGGCTGTTCTTGGCCCCCTGGTTGCTCTTGGTCCCCCAGGCTGTGCTTGGTCCCCCTGGTTGCTCTTGGTCCCCCAGGCTGTGCTTGGTCCCCCAGGCTGTGCTTGGTCCCCTTGGTTGCTCTTGGTCCCCCAGGCTGTGCTTGGTCCCCCTGGTTGCTCTTGGTCCCCCAGGCTGTGCTTGGTCCTTCTGGTTTCTCTTGGTCCCCCAGGATGTGCTTGGTCCCCCAGGCTGTGCTTGGTCCCCTTGGTTGCTCTTGGTCCCCCAGGCTGTGCTTGGTCCCTCAGGCTGTGCTTGGTCCCCCTGGTTGCTCTTGGTCCCCCAGGCTGTGCTTGGTCCCCCAGGCTGTGCTTGGTCCCCCTGGTTGCTCTTGGTCCCCCAGGCTGTGCTTGGTCCCCCTGGTTGCTCTTGGTCCCCCAGGCTGTGCTTGGTCCCCCTGGTTGCTCTTGGTCCCCCAGGATGTGCTTGGTCCCCCAGGCTGTGCGTGGTCCCCCAGGCTGTGCTTGGTCCACCTGGTTGCTCTTGCTCCCCCAGGCTGTGCTTGGTCCCCCAGGCTGTGCTTGGTCCCCCAGGCTGTGCTTGGTCCCCCTGGTTGCTCTTGGTCCCCCAGGCTGTGCTTGGTCCCCCTGGTTGCTCTTGGTCCCCCAGGCTGTGCTTGGTCCCCTTGTTTGCTCTTGGTCCTCCAGGCTGTGCTTGGTCCCCCAGGCTGTGCTTGGTCCCCCTGGTTGCTCTTGGTCCCCCAGGCGGTGCTTGGTCCCCTTGGTTGCTCTTGGTCCCCCAGGCTGTGCTTGGTCCCCCAGGCTGTGCTTGGTCCCCCTGGCTGTGCTTGGTCCCCGTGGTTGCTCTTGGTCCCCCAGGCTGTGCTTGGTCCCCCAGGCTGTGCTTGGTCCCCCTGGTTGCTCTTGGTCCCCAGGCTGTGCTTGGTCCCCCAGGCTGTGCTTGGTCCCCCTGGTTGCTTCTGGTCCCCCAGGCTGTGCTTGGTCCCCCAGGCTGTGCTTGGTCCCCCAGACTGTTCTTGGTCCCCCTGGTTGCTCTTGGTCCCCCAGGCTGTGCTTGGTCTCCCAGACTGTGCTTGGTCCCCCAGGCTGTTCTTGGCCCCCTGGTTGCTCTTGGTCCCCCAGGCTGTGCTTGGTCCCCCTGGTTGCTCTTGGTCCCCCAGGCTGTGCTTGGTCCCCCAGGCTGTGCTTGGTCCCCTTGGTTGCTCTTGGTCCCCCAGGCTGTGCTTGGTCCCCCTGGTTGCTCTTGGTCCCCCAGGCTGTGCTTGGTCCTTCTGGTTTCTCTTGGTCCCCCAGGCTGTGCTTGGTCCCCCTGGTTGCTCTTGGTCCCCCAGGCTGTGCTTGGTCCCCCAGGCTGTGCTTGGTCCCCCTGGTTGCTCTTGGTCCCCCAGGCTGTGCTTGGTCCCCCAGGCTGTGCTTGGTCATCCAGGCTGTGCTTGGTCCCCCTGGTTGCTCTTGGTCCCCCAGGCTGTGCTTGGTCCCCCAGGCTGTGCTTGGTCCCCCTGGTTGCTCTTGGTCCCCCAGGCTGTGCTTGGTCCCCTTGGTTGCTCTTGGTCCCCCAGGCTGTGCTTGGTCCCCCAGGCTGTGCTTGGTCCCTCAAGCTGTGCTTGGTCCCCCAGGCTGTGCTTGGTCCCCCGGGCTGTGCTTGCTCCCCCAGGCTGTGCTTGGTCCCCCTGGCTGTGCTTGGTCCCCCAGGCTGTGCTTGGACCCCCTGGTTGGTCTTGGTCCCCCAGGCTGTGCTTGGTCCCCCTGGTTACTCTTGGTCCCCCAGGCTGTGCTTGGTCCCCCTGGCTGTGCTTGGTCCCCCAGGCTGTGCTTGGTCCCCCTGGTTGCTCTTGGTCCCCCAGGCTGTGCTTGGTCCCCCAGGCTGTGCTTGGTCCCCCCAGGCTGTGCTTGGTCCCCCAGGCTGTGCTTGGTCCCCCAGGCTGTGCTTGGTCCCCCTGGTTGCTCTTGGTCCCCCAGGCTGTGCTTGGTCCCCCAGGCTGTGCTTGTTCCCCCAGGCTGTGCTTGGACCCCCTGGTTGGTCTTGGTCCCCCAGGCTGTGCTTGGTCCCCCTGGTTACTCTTGGTCCCCCAGGCTGTGCTTGGTCCCCTTGGTTGCTCTTGGTCCCCCAGGCTGTGCTTGGTCCCCCAGGCTGTGCTTGGTCCCCCTGGTTGCTCTTGGTCCCCCAGGCTGTGCTTGGTCCCCTTGGTTGCTCTTGGTCCCCCAGGCTGTGCTTGGTCCCCCTGGTTGCTCTTGGTCCCCCAGGATGTGCTTGGTCCCCCAGGCTGTGCGTGGTCCCCCAGGCTGTGCTTGGTCCACCTGGTTGCTCTTGCTCCCCCAGGCTGTGCTTGGTCCCCCAGGCTGTGCTTGGTCCCCCAGGCTGTGCTTGGTCCCCCTGGTTGCTCTTGGTCCCCCAGGCTGTGCTTGGTCCCCCTGGTTGCTCTTGGTCCCCCAGGCTGTGCTTGGTCCCCTTGTTTGCTCTTGGTCCTCCAGGCTGTGCTTGGTCCCCCTGGTTGCTCTTGGTCCCCCAGGCTGTGCTTGGTCCCCCAGGCTGTGCTTGGTCCCCCTGGTTGCTCTTGGTCCCCCAGGATGTGCTTGGTCCCCCAGGCTGTGCTTGGTCCCCCTGGTTGCTCTTGGTCCCCCAGGCGGTGCTTGGTCCCCTTGGTTGCTCTTGGTCCCCCAGGCTGTGCTTGGTCCCCCAGGCTGTGCTTGGTCCCCCTGGCTGTGCTTGGTCCCCGTGGTTGCTCTTGGTCCCCCAGGCTGTGCTTGGTCCCAAAAACTGTGCTTGGTCCCCCTGGTTGCTCTTGGTCCCCAGGCTGTGCTTGGTCCCCCAGGCTGTGCTTGGTCCCCCTGGTTGCTTCTGGTCCCCCAGGCTGTGCTTGGTCCCCCAGGCTGTGCTTGGTCCCCCAGGCTGTTCTTGGTCCCCCTGGTTGCTCTTGGTCCCCCAGGCTGTGCTTGGTCTCCCAGACTGTGCTTGGTCCCCCAGGCTGTTCTTGGCCCCCTGGTTGCTCTTGGTCCCCCAGGCTGTGCTTGGTCCCCCTGGTTGCTCTTGGTCCCCCAGGCTGTGCTTGGTCCCCCAGGCTGTGCTTGGTCCCCTTGGTTGCTCTTGGTCCCCCAGGCTGTGCTTGGTCCCCCTGGTTGCTCTTGGTCCCCCAGGCTGTGCTTGGTCCTTCTGGTTTCTCTTGGTCCCCCAGGCTGTGCTTGGTCCCCCTGGTTGCTCTTGGTCCCCCAGGCTGTGCTTGGTCCCCCAGGCTGTGCTTGGTCCCCCTGGTTGCTCTTGGTCCCCCAGGCTGTGCTTGGTCCCCCAGGCTGTGCTTGGTCATCCAGGCTGTGCTTGGTCCCCCTGGTTGCTCTTGGTCCCCCAGGCTGTGCTTGGTCCCCCAGGCTGTGCTTGGTCCCCCTGGTTGCTCTTGGTCCCCCAGGCTGTGCTTTGTCCCCTTGGTTGCTCTTGGTCCCCCAGGCTGTGCTTGGTCCCCCAGGCTGTGCTTGGTCCCTCAAGCTGTGCTTGGTCCCCCAGGCTGTGCTTGGTCCCCCGGGCTGTGCTTGCTCCCCCAGGCTGTGCTTGGTCCCCCTGGCTGTGCTTGGTCCCCCAGGCTGTGCTTGGACCCCCTGGTTGGTCTTGGTCCCCCAGGCTGTGCTTGGTCCCCCTGGTTACTCTTGGTCCCCCAGGCTGTGCTTGGTCCCCTTGGTTGCTCTTGGTCCCCCAGGCTGTGCTTGGTCCCCCAGGCTGTGCTTGGTCCCCCTGGCTGTGCTTGGTCCCCCAGGCTGTGCTTGGTCCCCCTGGTTGCTCTTGGTCCCCCAGGCTGTGCTTGGTCCCCCAGGCTGTGCTTGGTCCCCCCAGGCTGTGCTTGGTCCCCCAGGCTGTGCTTGGTCCCCCAGGCTGTGCTTGGTCCCCCTGGTTGCTCTTGGTCCCCCAGGCTGTGCTTGGTCCCCCAGGCTGTGCTTGTTCCCCCAGGCTGTGCTTGGTCCCCCTGGTTGCTCTTGGTCCCCCAGGCAGTGCTTGGTCCCCCTGGTTGCTCTTGGTCCCCCAGGCTGTGCTTGATCCCCCAGGATGTGCTTGGTCCCCCAGGCTGTGCTTGGTCCCCCAGGCTGTGCTTGGTCCCCTTGGTTGCTCTTGGTCCCCCAGGCTGTGCTTGGTCCCTCAGGCTGTGCTTGGTCCCCCTGGTTGCTCTTGGTCCCCCAGGCTGTGCTTGGTCCCCCTGGTTGCTCTTGGTCCCCCAGGATGTGCTTGGTCCCCCAGGCTGTGCGTGGTCCCCCAGGCTGTGCTTGGTCCACCTGGTTGCTCTTGCTCCCCCAGGCTGTGCTTGGTCCCCCAGGCTGTGCTTGGTCCCCCAGGCTGTGCTTGGTCCCCCTGGTTGCTCTTGGTCCCCCAGGCTGTGCTTGGTCCCCTTGTTTGCTCTTGGTCCTCCAGGCTGTGCTTGGTCCCCCAGGCTGTGCTTGGTCCCCCTGGTTGCTCTTGGTCCCCCAGGCGGTGCTTGGTCCCCTTGGTTGCTCTTGGTCCCCCAGGCTGTGCTTGGTCCCCCAGGCTGTGCTTGGTCCCCCTGGCTGTGCTTGGTCCCCGTGGTTGCTCTTGGTCCCCCAGGCTGTGCTTGGTCCCCCTGGTTGCTCTTGGCCCCCCAGGCTGTGCTTGGTCCCCCTGGTTGCTCTTGGTCCCCCAGGCTGTGTTTGGTCCCCCAGGCTGTGCTTGGTCCCCCAGGCTGTGCTTTGTCCCCCTGGTTGCTCTTGGTCCCCCAGGCTGTGCTTGGTCCCCCTGGTTGCTCTTGGTCCCCCAGGCTGTGCTTGGTCCCCCAGGCTGTGCTTGGTCCCCCAGGCTGTGCTTGGTCCCCCTGGTTGCTCTTGGTCCCCCAGGCTGTGCTTGGTCCCCCTGGTTGCTCTTGGTCCCCCAGGCTGTGCTTGGTCCCCCTGGTTGCTCTTGGTCCCCCAGGCTGTGTTTGGTCCCCCAGGCTGTGCTTGGTCCCCCAGGCTGTGCTTGGTCCCCCTGGTTGCTCTTGGTCCCCCAGGCTGTGCTTGGTCCCCCTGGTTGCTCTTGGTCCCCCAGGCTGTGCTTGGTCCCCCAGGCTGTGCTTGGTCCCCCAGGCTGTGCTTGGTCCCCCTGGTTGCTCTTGGTCCCCCAGGCTGTGCTTGGTCCCCCAGGCTGTGCTTGGTCCCCCTGGTTGCTCGTGGTCCCCCAGGCTGTGTTTGGTCCCCCCGGCTGTGCTTGTTCCCCTTGGTTGCTCTTGGTCCCCCAGGCGGCTGTGCTTGGTCCCCCAGGCTGTGCTTGGTCCCCCAGGCTGTGCTTGGTCCCCCTGGTTGCTCTTGGTCCCCCAGGCTGTGCTTGGTCTCCCAGGCTGTGCTTGGTCCCCCAGGCGGTGCTTGGTCCCCCTGGTTGCTCTTGGTCCCCCAGGCTGTGCTTGGTCCCCCAGGCTGTGCTTGGTCCCCCTGGTTGCTCTTGGTCCCCCAGGCTGTGCTTGGTCCCCTTGGTTGCTCTTGGTCCCCCAGGCTGTGCTTGGTCCCCCTGGTTGCTCTTGGTCCCCCAGGCTGTGCTTGGTCCCCCTGATTGCTCTTGGTCCCCCAGGCTGTGCTTGGTCCCCCTGGTTGCTCTTGGTCCCCCAGGCTGTGCTTGGTCCCCCAGGCTGTGCTTGGTCCCCCTGGTTGCTCTTGGTCCCCCAGGCTGTGCTTGGTCCCCCAGGCTGTGCTTGGTCATCCAGGCTGTGCTTGGTCCCCCTGGTTGCTCTTGGTCCCTCAGGCTGTGCTTGGTCCCCCAGGCTGTGCTTGGTCCCCCAGGCTGTGCTTGGCCCCCCTGGTTGCTCTTGGTCCCCCAGGCTGTGCTTGGTCCCCTTGGTTGCTCTTGGTCCCCCAGGCTGTGCTTGGTCCCCCAGGCTGTGCTTGGTCCCTCAAGCTCCTTGGTCCCCCAGGCTGTGCTTGGTCCCCCTGGCTGTGCTTGGTCCCCCAGGCTGTGCTTGGACCCCCTGGTTGGTCTTGGTCCCCCAGGCTGTGCTTGGTCCCCCTGGTTACTCTTGGTCCCCCAGGCTGTGCTTGCCCCCCCAGGCTGTGCTTGGTCCCCTTGGTTGCTCTTGGTCCCCCAGGCTGTGCTTGGTCCCCCAGGCTGTGCTTGGTCCCCCTGGTTGCTCTTGGTTCCCCAGGCTGTGCTTGGTCCCCCAGGCTGTGCTTGGTCCCCCAGGCTGTGCTTGGCCCCCCAGGCTGTGCATGGTCCCCCTGGTTTCTCTTGGTCCCCCAGGATGTGCTTGGTCCCCCAGGCTGTGCTTGGTCCCCCTGGTTGCTCTGCTTGGTCCCCCTGGTTGCTCTTGGTCCCCCAGGCTGTGCTTGGTCCCCCAGGCTGTGCTTGGTCCCCCTGGTTGCTCTTGGTCCCCCAGGCTGTGCTTGGTCCCCCTGGTTGCTCTTGGTCCCCCAGGCTGTGCTTGGTCCCGCTGGTTGCTCTTGGTCCCCCAGGCTGTGTTTGGTCCCCCAGGCTGTGCTTGGTCCCCCTGGTTGCTCTTGGTCCCCCAGGCTGTGCTTGGTCCCCCAGGCTGTGCTTGGTGCCCCAGGCTGTGCTTGGTCCCCCTGGTTGCTCTTGGTCCCCCAGGCTGTGCTTGGTCCCCCTGGTTGCTCTTGGTCCCCCAGGCTGTGCTTGGTCCCCCTGGTTGCTCTTGGTCCCCCAGGCTGTGCTTGGTCCCCTTGTTTGCTCTTGGTCCTCCAGGCTGTGCTTGGTCCCCCAGGCTGTGCTTGGTCCCCCTGGTTGCTCTTGGTCCCCCAGGCGGTGCTTGGTCCCCTTGGTTGCTCTTGGTCCCCCAGGCTGTGCTTGGTCCCCCAGGCTGTGCTTGGTCCCCCTGGCTGTGCTTGGTCCCCCTGGTTGCTCTTGGTCCCCCAGGCTGTTCTTGGTCCCCCAGGCTGTGCTTGTTCCCCCAGGCTGTGCTTGGTCCCCCTGGTTGCTCTTGGTCCCCCAGGCTGTGCTTGGTCCCCCAGGCTGTGCTTGGTCCCCCTGGTTGCTCTTGGTCTGTGGTAAATATTTGATTTACCGTCCTAATTTCTATGCAGGTAAGTACTTAATCAATAATAACTCAATCGGAAAGAAAAAGGCAGAGTCCGTGGTGTTAGAGTTCTTAGGGGTTTTATTCCTTAAAAAGGAATGGTCATGACCGGATATCTTGTTCCTGCCACCACTGGGGAGCAGGAAGGGATAGAGCAATATTTTATTGACAATACATAGCTTATATACTTGAGTTACATTATAGAAACCAATACAGTAGGCGTAACAGCTGAGAGAAACAAGATAAAACACACACGTGGTAATAATACGTAATTAGAAGGCGTGAACTAGGCGTGAACATAGAGGTGTGTGCTAGGAACGTCATAAGTAGGTGTCATAAGTGGGTGGTAACAAAAAGCAGAATCTTGCAATGTCAGCAGAAATCTGAGGCCTGGATGCGCGCGCAGCTGCATGACGTATGATTGACGTGAAACTGGAGGGTGCAGGGGACTTGACATTTACAATGGCGGAAAGAGACAGAAGTCTGGCATGTCAGATCAACTCGTACCTCTATCATATCTGATATCTGATGTTTAGGAACCATACTATCTGGGCGGAGAGGTCTCTGGGGCAGAAGCTATTCTATACTGACTGTGAGTGCGTGTATAAGTGTCTAAGTGTCTGCATGAGATGCGAGGGGGGCATGGGCCTTCCATGGTAACAGAGGCTATGAATCACTTGCACGGAGACAGTAAGGCCAGGCCCTTCGCTCTGCAGCTGGGGGGATGTTTACTTAAACTAGTAGGCAGGAATGCATTTTCGGAGAGCGGAACAGATAACTCGAAGGTTGAATTCAGTCTTGGCAGGCAGCAGGCTGAGCTAAACGCGGTGAGCCGCGCAGGGAGTAAGGCAGAGGTCACGGGTACAGAGACAGCCTGGGCTGAGGCTTTCAGAGTCAGAAAGCAGAAAAAGGCTCGATGGCAGAATTCAGGGCCTGCTTCGCCAGAGCTGAAAAACGTGTAAAGTACACCACAAAAAGACGTTGGCATGGCATACTTAGGAACGGACTATTCAACCCATTTTGGGTGGGTCTGAAAGAGGACATGTTAACGTTGGACGCAAATGTATTTGCGTCTTCATAGCTGGCACAGGAGGGAAGTTACATGCACTTTAAGCTCGTACATGGAGACGGTGGGGTACACGATAGGGAACATAACTTGACCAAAAATTTATATTTCCTCAGGTCCCGCAGGCTGTGCTTGGTCCCCCAGGCTGTGCTTGGTCCCCTTGGTTGCTCTTGGTCCCCCAGGCTGTGCTTGGTCCCCCTGGTTGCTCTTGGTCCCCCAGGCTGTGCTTGGTCCCCCTGGTTGCTCTTGGTCCCCCAGGCTGTGCTTGGTCCCCCTGGTTGCTCTTGGTCCCCCAGGCTGTGCTTGGTCCCCCAGGCTGTGCTTGGTCCCCCTGGTTGCTCTTGGTCCCCCAGGCTGTGCTTGGTCCCCCAGGCTGTGCTTGGTCATCCAGGCTGTGCTTGGTCCCCCTGGTTGCTCTTGGTCCCCCAGGCTGTGCTTGGTCCCCCAGGCTGTGCTTGGTCCCCCAGGCTGTGCTTGGTCCCCCTGGTTGCTCTTGGTCCCCCAGGCTGTGCTTGGTCCCCTTGGTTGCTCTTGGTCCCCCAGGCTGTGCTTGGTCCCCCAGGCTGTGCTTGGTCCCTCAAGCTCCTTGGTCCCCCAGGCTGTGCTTGGTCCCCCAGGCTGTGCTTTGTCCCCCTGGCTGTGCTTGGTCCCCCAGGCTGTGCTTGGACCCCCTGGTTGGTCTTGGTCCCCCAGGCTGTGCTTGGTCCCCCTGGTTACTCTTGGTCCCCCAGGCTGTGCTTGGTCCCCCAGGCTGTGCTTGGCCCCCCAGGCTGTGCTTGGTCCCCTTGTTTGCTCTTGGTCCCCCAGGCTGTGCTTGGTCCCCCAGGCTGTGCTTGGTCCCCCTGGTTGCTCTTGGTTCCCCAAGCTGTGCTTGGTCCCCCAGGCTGTGCTTGGTCCCCCAGGCTGTGCTTTGCCCCCCAGGCTGTGCATGGTCCCCCTGGTTTCTCTTGGTCCCCCAGGATGTGCTTGGTCCCCCTGGTTGCTCTTGGTCCCCAAGGCTGTGCTTGGTCCCCAGGCTGTGCTTGGTCCCCCTGGTTGCTCTTGGTCCCCCAGGCTGTGCTTGGTCCCCCTGGTTGCTCTTGGTCCCCCAGGCTGTGCTTGGTCCCCCAGGCTGTGCTTGGTCCCCCTGGTTGCTCTTGGTCCCCCAGGCTGTGCTTGGTCCCCCAGGCTGTGCTTGGTCCCCCTGGTTGCTCTTGGTCCCCCAGGCTGTGCTTGGTCCCACAGGCTGTGCTTGGTCCCCCTGGTTGCTCTTGGTCCCCCAGGCTGTGCTTGGTCCCCCTGGTTGCTCTTGGTCCCCCAGGCTGTGCTTGGTCCCGCTGGTTGCTCTTGGTCCCCCAGGCTGTGTTTGGTCCCCCAGGCTGTGCTTGGTCCCCTTGGTTGCTCTTGGTCCCCCAGGCTGTGCTTGGTCCCCCAGGCTGTGCTTGGTGCCCCAGACTGTGCTTGGTCCCCCTGGTTGCTCTTGGTCCCCCAGGCTGTGCTTGGTCCCCCAGGCTGTGCTTGGTTCCCAAGGCTTTGCTTGGTCCCCCAGGCTGTGCTTGGTCCCCGTGGTTGCTCTTGGCCCCCCAGGCTGTGCTTGGTCCCCCTGGTTGCTCTTGGTCCCCCAGGCTGTGCTTGGTCCCCTTGGTTGCTCTTGGTCCCCCAGGCTGTGCTTGGTCCCCCAGGCTGTGCTTGGTCCCCCAGGCTGTGTTTGGTCCCCCAGGCTGTGCTTGGTCCCCCTGGTTGCTCTTGGTCCCCCAGGCTGTGCTTGGTCCCCCAGGCTGTGCTTGGTCCCCCTGGTTGCTCTTGGTCCCCCAGGCTGTGCTTGGTCTCCCAGGCTGTGCTTGGTCCCCCTGGTTGCTCTTGGTCCCCCAGGCTGTGCTTGGTCCCCCAGGCTGTCCTTGGTCCCCCTGGTTGCTCTTGGTCCCCCAGGCTGTGCTTGGTCCCCCAGGCTGTGCTTGGTCCCCCTGGTTGCTCTTGGTCCCCCAGGCTGTGCTTGGTCCCCCTGGTTGCTCTTGGTCCCCCAGGCTGTGCTTGGTCCCCCTGGTTGCTCTTGGTCCCCCAGGCTGTGCTTGGTCCCCCTGGTTGCTCTTGGTCCCCCAGGCTGTGCTTGGTCCCCCAGGCTGTGCTTGGTCCCCCTGGTTGCTCTTGGTCCCCCAGGCTGTGCTTGGTCCCCCAGGCTGTGCTTGGTCCCCCAGGCTGTGCTTGGTCCCCCAGGCTGTGCTTGGTCCCCCAGGTTGCTCTTGGTCCCCCAGGCTGTGCTTGGTCCCCCAGGCTGTGCTTGGTCCCCCAGGCTTTGCTTGGTCCCCCAGGCTGTGCTTGGTCCCCCGGTTGCTCTTGGTCCCCTAGGCTGTGCTTGGTCCCCCAGGCTGTGCTTGGTCCCCCTGGTTGCTCTTGGTCCCCCAGGCTGTGCTTGGTCCCCTTGGTTGCTCTTGGTCCCCCAGGCTGTGCTTGGTCCCCCAGGCTGTGCTTGGTCCCCCAGGCTGTGTTTGGTCCCCCAGGCTGTGCTTGGTCCCCCTGATTGCTCTTGGTCCCCCAGGCTGTGCTTGGTCCCCCAGGCTGTGCTTGGTCCCCCAGGCTGTGCTTGGTCCCCCTGGTTGCTCTTGGTCCCCCAGGCTGTGCTTGGTCTCCCAGGCTGTGCTTGGTCCCCCAGGCTGTGCTTGGTCCCCCTGATTGCTCTTGGTCCCCCAGGCTGTGCTTGGTCCCCCAGGCTGTGCTTGGTCCCCCAGGCTGTGCTTGGTCCCCCTGGTTGCTCTTGGTCCCCCAGGCTGTGCTTGGTCTCCCAGGCTGTGCTTGGTCCCCCAGGCTGTGCTTGGTCCCCCTGGTTGCTCTTGGTCCCCCAGGCTGTGCTTGGTCCCGCTGGTTGCTCTTGGTCCCCCAGGCTGTGCTTGGTCCCCCAGGCTGTGCTTGGTCCCCCAGGCTGTGCTTGGTCCCCATGGTTGCTCTTGGTCCCCCAGGCTGTGCTTGGTCCCCCTGGTTGCTCTTGGTCCCCCAGGCTGTGCTTGGTCCCCCTGGTTGCTCTTGGTCCCCCAGGCTGTGCTTGGTCCCCCAGGCTGTGCTTGGTCCCCCTGGTTGCTCTTGGTCCCCCAGGATGTGCTTGGTCCCCCTGGTTGCTCTTGGTCCCCCAGGCTGTGCTTGGTCCCCCAGGCTGTGCTTGGTCCCCCAGGCTGTGCTTGGTCCCCCTGGTTGCTCTTGGTCCCCCAGGCTGTGCTTGGTCCCCCAGGCTGTGCTTGGTCCCCCTGGTTGCTCTTGGTCCCCCAGGCTGTGCTTGGTCCCCCTGGTTGCTCTTGGTCCCCCAGGCTGTGCTTGGTCCCCCAGGCTGTGCTTGATCCCCCAGGCTGTGCTTGGTCCCCCTGGTTGCTCTTTGTCCCCCAGGCTGTGCTTAGTCCCCCTGGTTGCTCTTGGTCCCCCAGGTTGTGCTTGGTCCCCCAGGCTGTGCTTGGTCCCCCTGGTTGCTCTTAGTCCCCCAGGCTGTGCTTGGTCCCCCAGGCTGTGCTTGGTCCCCCAGGCTGTGCTTGGTCCCCCTGGTTGCTCTTGGTCCCCCGGGCTGTGCTTGGTCCCCCAGACTGTGCTTGGTCCCCCAGGCTGTGCTTGGTCCCCCAGGCTGTGCTTCGTCCCCTTGGTTGCTCTTGGTCCCCCAGGCTGTGCTTGGTCCCCTTGGTTGCTCTTGGTCCCCCAGGCTGTGCTTGGTCCCCCAGGCTGTGCTTGGTCCCCCTGGCTGTGCTTGGTCCCCCTGGTTGCTCTTGGTCCCCCAGGCTGTGCTTGGTCCCCCAGGCTGTGCTTGGTCCCCCTGGTTGCTCTTGGTCCCCCAGGCTGTGCTTGGTCCCCCAGGCTGTGCTTGGTCCCCCTGGTTGCTCTTGGTCCCCCAGGCTGTGCTTGGTCCCCCTGGTTGCTCTTGGTCCCCCAGGCTGTGCTTGGTCCCGCTGGTTGCTCTTGGTCCCCCAGGCTGTGTTTGGTCCCCCGGGCTGTGCTTGGTCCCCCAGGCTGTGCTTGGTCCCCCTGGTTGCTCTTGGTCCCCCAGGCTGTGCTTGGTCCCCCAGGCTGTGCTTGGTGCCCCAGGCTGTGCTTGGTCCCCCTGGTTGCTCTTGGTCCCCCAGGCTGTGCTTGGTCCCCCAGGCTGTGCTTGGTCCCCCAGGCTGTGCTTGGTCCCCCAGGCTGTGCTTGGTCCCCCTGGTTTCTCTTGGTCCCCCAGGCTGTGCTTGGTCTCCCAGGCTGTGCTTGGTCCCCCAGGCTGTGCTTGGTCCCCCTGGTTGCTCTTGGTCCCCCAGGCTGTGCTTGGTCCCCCAGGCTGTCCTTGGTCCCCCTGGTTGCTCTTGGTCCCCCAGGCTGTGCTTGGTCCCCCAGGCTGTGCTTGGTCCCCCAGGCTGTGCTTGGTCCCCCTGGTTGCTCTTGGTCCCCCAGGCTGTGCTTGGTCCCCCTGGTTGCTCTTGGTCCCCCAGGCTGTGCTTGGTCCCCCAGGCTTTGCTTGGTCCCCCAGGCTGTGCTTGGTCCCCCTGGTTGCTCTTGGTCCCCCAGGCTGTGCTTGGTCCCGCAGGCTGTGCTTGGTCCCCCTGGTTGCTCTTGGTCCCCCAGGCTGTGCTTGGTCCCCTTGGTTGCTCTTGGTCCCCCAGGCTGTGCTTGGTCCCCCAGGCTGTGCTTGGTCCCCCAGGCTGTGTTTGGTCCCCCAGGCTGTGCTTGGTCCCCCTGGTTGCTCTTGGTCCCCCAGGCTGTGCTTGGTCCCCCAGGCTGTGCTTGGTCCCCCAGGCTGTGTTTGGTCCCCCAGGCTGTGCTTGGTCCCCCTGGTTGCTCTTGGTCCCCCAGGCTGTGCTTGGTCCCCCAGGCTGTGCTTGGTCCCCCAGGCTGTGCTTGGTCCCCCTGGTTGCTCTTGGTCCCCCAGGCTGTGCTTGGTCTCCCAGGCTGTGCTAGGTCCCCCAGGCTGTGCTTGATCCCCCTGGTTGCTCTTGGTCCCCCAGGCTGTGCTTGGTCCCCCAGGCTGTGCTTGGTCCCCCTGGTTGCTCTTGGTCCCCCAGGCTGTGCTTGGTCCCCCAGGCTGTGCTTGGTCCCCCAGGCTGTGCTTGGTCCCCCTGGTTGCTCTTGGTCCCCCAGGCTGTGCTTGGTCCCCCTGGTTGCTCTTGGTCCCCCAGGCTGTGCTTGGTCCCCCTGATTGCTCTTGGTCCCCCAGGCTGTGCTTGGTCCCCCAGGCTGTGCTTGGTCCCCCTGGTTGCTCTTGCTCCCCCAGGCTGTGCTTGGTCCCCCAGGCTGTGCTTGGTCCCCCTGGTTGCTCTTGGTCCCCCTGGTTGCTCTTGGTCCCCCAGGCTGTGCTTGGTCCCCCTGGTTGCTCTTGGTCCCCCAGGCTGTGTTTGGTCCCCTTGTTTGCTCTTGGTCCTCCAGGCTGTGCTTGGTCCCCCAGGCTGTGCTTGGTCCCCCTGGTTGCTCTTAGTCCCCCAGGCTGTGCTTGGTCCCCCAGGCTGTGCTTGGTCCTCCAGGCTGTGCTTGGTCCCCCTGGTTGCTCTTGGTCCCCCAGGCTGTGCTTGGTCCCCCAGACTGTGCTTGGTCCCCCTGGTTGCTCTTAGTCCCCCAGGCTGTGCTTGGTCCCCCAGGCTGTGCTTGGTCCCCCAGGCTGTGCTTGGTCCCCCTGGTTGCTCTTGGTCCCCCAGGCTGTGCTTGGTCCCCCAGGCTGTGCTTGGTCCCCCTGGTTGCTCTTGGTCCCCCAGGATGTGCTTGGTCCCCCAGGCTGTGCTTGGTCCCCCTGGTTGCTCTTGGTCCCCCAGGCTGTGCTTGGTCCCCCTGGTTGCTCTTGGTCCCCCAGGCTGTGCTTGGTCCCGCTGGTTGCTCTTGGTCCCCCAGGCTGTGTTTGGTCCCCCAGGCTGTGCTTGGTCCCCCTGGTTGCTCTTGGTCCCCCAGGCTGTGCTTGGTCCCCCAGGCTGTGCTTGGTCCCCCAGGCTGTGCTTGGTGCCCAGGCTGTGCTTGGTCCCCCTGGTTGCTCTTGGTCCCCCAGGCTGTGCTTGGTCCCCCAGGCTGTGCTTGGTCCCCCAGGCTGTGCTTGGTCCCCCTGGTTGCTCTTGGTCCCCCAGGCTGTGCTTGGTCTCCCAGGCTGTGCTTGGTCCCCCAGGCTGTGCTTGGTCCCCCTGATTGCTCTTGGTCCCCCAGGCTGTGCTTGGTCCCCCAGGCTGTGCTTGGTCCCCCTGGTTGCTCTTGGTCCCCCAGGCTGTGCTTGGTCTCCCAGGCTGTGCTTGGTCCCCCAGGCTGTGCTTGGTCCCCCTGATTGCTCTTGGTCCCCCAGGCTGTGCTTGGTCCCCCAGGCTGTGCTTGGTCCCCCAGGCTGTGCTTGGTCCCCCTGGTTGCTCTTGGTCCCCCAGGCTGTGCTTGGTCTCCCAGGCTGTGCTTGGTCCCCCAGGCTGTGCTTGGTCCCCCTGGTTGCTCTTGGTCCCCCAGGCTGTGCTTGGTCCCGCTGGTTGCTCTTGGTCCCCCAGGCTGTGCTTGGTCCCCCAGGCTGTGCTTGGTCCCCATGGTTGCTCTTGGTCCCCCAGGCTGTGCTTGGTCCCCCTGGTTGCTCTTGGTCCCCCAGGCTGTGCTTGGTCCCCCTGGTTGCTCTTGGTCCCCCAGGCTGTGCTTGGTCCCCCAGGCTGTGCTTGGTCCCCCTGGTTGCTCTTGGTCCCCCAGGATGTGCTTGGTCCCCCTGGTTGCTCTTGGTCCCCCAGGCTGTGCTTGGTCCCCCAGGCTGTGCTTGGTCCCCCAGGCTGTGCTTGGTCCCCCTGGTTGCTCTTGGTCCCCCAGGCTGTGCTTGGTCCCCCAGGCTGTGCTTGGTCCCCCTGGTTGCTCTTGGTCCCCCAGGCTGTGCTTGGTCCCCCTGGTTGCTCTTGGTCCCCCAGGCTGTGCTTGGTCCCCCAGGCTGTGCTTGATCCCCCAGGCTGTGCTTGGTCCCCCTGGTTGCTCTTTGTCCCCCAGGCTGTGCTTAGTCCCCCTGGTTGCTCTTGGTCCCCCAGGTTGTGCTTGGTCCCCCTGATTGCTCTTGGTCCCCCAGGCTGTGCTTGGTCCCCCTGGTTGCTCTTAGTCCCCCAGGCTGTGCTTGGTCCCCCAGGCTGTGCTTGGTCCCCCAGGCTGTGCTTGGTCCCCCAGGCTGTGCTTGGTCCCCCTGGTTGCTCTTGGTCCCCCGGGCTGTGCTTGGTCCCCCAGACTGTGCTTGGTCCCCCAGGCATTGCTTGGTCCCCCAGGCTGTGCTTCGTCCCCCTGGTTGCTCTTGGTCCCCCAGGCTGTGCTTGGTCCCCTTGGTTGCTCTTGGTCCCCCAGGCTGTGCTTGGTCCCCCAGGCTGTGCTTGGTCCCCCTGGCTGTGCTTGGTCCCCCTGGTTGCTCTTGGTCCCCCAGGCTGTGCTTGGTCCCCCAGGCTGTGCTTGGTCCCCCTGGTTGCTCTTGGTCCCCCAGGCTGTGCTTGGTCCCCCAGGCTGTGCTTGGTCCCCCTGGTTGCTCTTGGTCCCCCAGGCTGTGCTTGGTCCCCCTGGTTGCTCTTGGTCCCCCAGGCTGTGCTTGGTCCCGCTGGTTGCTCTTGGTCCCCCAGGCTGTGCTTGGTCCCCCAGGCTGTGCTTGGTGCCCCAGGCTGTGCTTGGTCCCCCTGGTTGCTCTTGGTCCCCCAGGCTGTGCTTGGTCCCCCAGGCTGTGCTTGGTCCCCCAGGCTGTGCTTGGTCCCCCTGGTTGCTCTTGGTCCCCCAGGCTGTGCTTGGTCTCCCAGGCTGTGCTTGGTCCCCCAGGCTGTGCTTGGTCCCCCAGGCTGTGCTTGGTCTCCCAGGCTGTGCTTGGTCCCCCTGGTTGCTCTTGGTCCCCCAGGCTGTGCTTGGTCCCCCAGGCTGTGCTTGGTGCCCCAGGCTGTGCTTGGTCCCCCTGGTTGCTATTGGTCCCCCAGGCTGTGCTTGGTCCCCCAGGCTGTGCTTGGTCCCCCAGGCTGTGCTTGGTCCCCCTGGTTGCTCTTGGTCCCCCAGGCTGTGCTTGGTCTCCCAGGCTGTGCTTGGTCCCCCTGGTTGCTCTTGGTCCCCCAGGCTGTGCTTGGTCCCCCAGGCTGTCCTTGGTCCCCCTGGTTGCTCTTGGTCCCCCAGGCTGTGCTTGGTCCCCCAGGCTGTGCTTGGTCCCCCAGGCTGTGCTTGGTCCCCCTGGTTGCTCTTGGTCCCCCAGGCTGTGCTTGGTCCCCCTGGTTGCTCTTGGTCCCCCAGGCTGTGCTTGGTCCCCCAGGCTTTGCTTGGTCCCCCAGGCTGTGCTTGGTCCCCCTGGTTGCTCTTGGTCCCCCAGGCTGTGCTTGGTCCCGCAGGCTGTGCTTGGTCCCCCTGGTTGCTCTTGGTCCCCCAGGCTGTGCTTGGTCCCCTTGGTTGCTCTTGGTCCCCCAGGCTGTGCTTTGTCCCCCAGGCTGTGCTTGGTCCCCCAGGCTGTGTTTGGTCCCCCAGGCTGTGCTTGGTCCCCCTGGTTGCTCTTGGTCCCCCAGGCTGTGCTTGGTCCCCCAGGCTGTGCTTGGTCCCCCAGGCTGTGCTTGGTCCCCCAGGCTGTGTTTGGTCCCCCAGGCTGTGCTTGGTCCCCCTGGTTGCTCTTGGTCCCCCAGGCTGTGCTTGGTCCCCCAGGCTGTGCTTGGTCCCCCAGGCTGTGCTTGGTCCCCCTGGTTGCTCTTGGTGCCCCAGGCTGTGCTTGGTCTCCCAGGCTGTGCTAGGTCCCCCAGGCTGTGCTTGATCCCCCTGGTTGCTCTTGGTCCCCCAGGCTGTGCTTGGTCCCCCAGGCTGTGCTTGGTCCCCCTGGTTGCTCTTGGTCCCCCAGGCTGTGCTTGGTCCCCCAGGCTGTGCTTGGTCCCCCAGGCTGTGCTTGGTCCCCCTAGTTGCTCTTGGTCCCCCAGGCTGTGCTTGGTCCCCCTGGTTGCTCTTGGTCCCCCAGGCTGTGCTTGGTCCCCCTGATTGCTCTTGGTCCCCCAGGCTGTGCTTGGTCCCCCAGGCTGTGCTTGGTCCCCCTGGTTGCTCTTGCTCCCCCAGGCTGTGCTTGGTCCCCCAGGCTGTGCTTGGTCCCCCTGGTTGCTCTTGGTCCCCCTGGTTGCTCTTGATCCCCCAGGCTGTGCTTGGTCCCCCTGGTTGCTCTTGGTCCCCCAGGCTGTGTTTGGTCCCCTTGTTTGCTCTTGGTCCTCCAGGCTGTGCTTGGTCCCCCAGGCTGTGCTTGGTCCCCCTGGTTGCTCTTAGTCCCCCAGGCTGTGCTTGGTCCCCCAGGCTGTGCTTGGTCCCCCAGGCTGTGCTTGGTCCCCCTGGTTGCTCTTGGTCCCCCAGGCTGTGCTTGGTCCCCCAGACTGTGCTTGGTCCCCCTGGTTGCTCTTAGTCCCCCAGGCTGTGCTTGGTCCCCCAG
This sequence comes from Lissotriton vulgaris, assembly GCF_964263255.1. Classification (NCBI taxonomy): domain Eukaryota; kingdom Metazoa; phylum Chordata; class Amphibia; order Caudata; family Salamandridae; genus Lissotriton; species Lissotriton vulgaris. Next base: position 235,762 of record NW_028247558.1, read on the forward strand.
GCTGTGCTTGGTCCCCCAGGCTGTGCTTGGTCCCCCTGGTTGCTCTTGGTCCCCCAGGCTGTGCTTGGTCCCCCAGGCTGTGCTTGGTCCCCCTGGTTGCTCTTGGTCCCCCAGGATGTGCTTGGTCCCCCAGGCTGTGCTTGGTCCCCCTGGTTGCTCTTGGTCCCCCAGGCTGTGCTTGGTCCCCCTGGTTGCTCTTGGTCCCCCAGGCTGTGCTTGGTCCCGCTGGTTGCTCTTGGTCCCCCAGGCTGTGTTTGGTCCCCCAGGCTGTGCTTGGTCCCCCTGGTTGCTCTTGGTCCCCCAGGCTGTGCTTGGTCCCCCAGGCTGTGCTTGGTCCCCCAGGCTGTGCTTGGTGCCCCAGGCTGTGCTTGGTCCCCCTGGTTGCTCTTGGTCCCCCAGGCTGTGCTTGGTCCCCCAGGCTGTGCTTGGTCCCCCTGGTTGCTCTTGGTCCCCCAGGCTGTGCTTGGTCCCCCAGGCTGTGCTTGGTCCCCCTGGTTGCTCTTGGTCCCCCAGGCTGTGCTTGGTCCCCCAGGCTGTGCTTGGTCCCCCTGGTTGCTCTTGGTCCCCCAGGCTGTGCTTGGTCCCCCAGGCTGTGCTTGGTCCCCCAGGCTGTGCTTGGTCCCCCAGGCTGTGCTTGGTCCCCCAGGCTGTGTTTGGTCCCCCAGGCTGTGCTTGGTCCCCCTGGTTGCTCTTGGTCCCCCAGGCTGTGCTTGGTCCCCCAGGCTGTGCTTGGTCCCCCTGGTTGCTCTTGGTCCCCCAGGCTGTGCTTGGTCTCCCAGGCTGTGCTTGATCCCCCAGGCTGTGCTTGGTCCCCCTGGTTGCTCTTGGTCCCCCAGGCTGTGCTTGGTCCCCCAGGCTGTGCTTGGTCCCCCAGGCTTTGCTTGGTCCCCCAGGCTGTGCTTGGTCCCCCTGGTTGCTCTTGGTCCCCCAGGCTGTGCTTGGTCCCCCAGGCTGTGTTTGGTCCCCCTGGTTGCTCTTGGTCCCCCAGGCTGTGCTTGGTCCCCCAGGCTGTGCTTAGTCCCCCAGGCTTTGCTTGGTCCCCCAGGCTGTGCTTGGTCCCCCTGGTTGCTCTTGGTCCCCCAGGCTGTGCTTGGTCCCCCAGGCTGTGCTTGGTCCCCCTGGTTGCTCTTGGTCCCCCAGGCTGTGCTTGGTCCCCTTGGTTGCTCTTGGTCCCCCAGGCTGTGCTTGGTCCCCAGGCTGTGCTTGGTCCCCCTGGTTGCTCTTGGTCCCCCAGGCTTTGCTTGGTCTCCCAGGCTGTGCTTGTTCCCCCTGGTTGCTCTTGGTCCCCCAGGCTGTGCTTGGTCTCCCAGGCTGTGCTTGGTCCCCCAGGCTGTGCTTGGTCCCCCTGGTTGCTCTTGGTCCCCCAGGCTGTGCTTGGTCCCCCAAGCTGTGCTTGGTCCCCCTGGTTGCTCTTGGTCCCCCAGGCTGTGCTTGGTCCCCCAGGCTGGGCTTGGTCCCCCTGGTTGCTCTTGGTCCCCCAGGCTGTGCTTGGTCCCCCTGTTTGCTCTTGGTCCCCCTGGTTGCTCTTGGTCCCCCAGGCTGTGCTTGGTCCCACAGTCTGTGCTTGGTCCCCCTGGTTGCTCTTGCTCCCCCAGGCTGTGCTTGGCCCCCCAGGCTGTGCTTGGTCCCTCAGGCTGTGCTTGGTCCCCCTGGTTGCTCTTGGTCCCCCAGGCTGTGCTTGGTCCCCCAGGCTGTGCTTGGTCCCCCTGGTTGCTCTTGGTCCCCCAGGCTGTGCTTGGTCCCCTTGTTTGCTCTTGGTCCTCCAGGCTGTGCTTGGTCCCCCAGGCTGTGCTTGGTCCCCCTGGTTGCTCTTGGTCCTCCAGGCGGTGCTTGGTCCCCTTAGTTGCTCTTGGTCCCCCAGGCTGTGCTTGGTCCCCCAGGCTGTGCTTGGTCCCCCTGGCTGTGCTTGGTCCCCCTGGTTGCTCTTGGTCCCCCAGGCTGTGCTTGGTCCCCCAGGCTGCGCTTGGTCCCCCTGGTTGCTCTTGGTCTTCCAGGCTGTGCTTGGTCCCCCAGGCTGTGCTTGGTCCCCCTGGTTGCTCCTGGTCCCCCAGGCTGTGCTTGGTCCCCCTGGTTGCTCTTGGTCCCCCAGGCTGTGCTTGGTCCCCCTGGTTGCTCTTGGTCCCCCAGGCTGTGTTTGGTCCCCCAGGCTGTGCTTGGTCCCCCTGGTTGCTCTTGGTCCCCCAGGCTGTGCTTGGTCCCCCTGGTTGCTCTTGGTCCCCCAGGCTGTGCTTGGTCCCCCTGGTTGCTCTTGGTCCCCCAGGCTGTGCTTGGTCCCCCAGGCTGTGCTTGGTCCCCCAGGCTGTGCTTGGTCCCCCAGGCTGTGTTTGGTCCCCCAGGCTGTGCTTGGTCCCCCTGGTTGCTCTTGGTCCCCCAGGCTGTGCTTGGTCCCCCAGGCTGTGCCTGGTCCCCTTGGTTGCTCTTGGTCCCCCAGGCTGTGCTTGGTCCCCCAGGCTGTGCTTGGTCCCCCTGGCTGTGCTTGGTCCCCCTGGTTGCTCTTGGTCCCCCAGGCTGTGCTTGGTCCCCCAGGCTGTGCTTGGTCCCCCTGGTTGCTCTTGGTCCCCCAGGCTGTGCTTGGTCCCCCTGGTTGCTCTTGGTCCCCCAGGCTGTGCTTGGTCCCCCTGGTTGCTCTTGGTCCCCCAGGCTGTGCTTGGTCCCCCAGGATGTGCTTGGTCCCCCTGGTTGCTCTTGGTCCCCCAGGCTGTGCTTGGTCCCACAGGCTGTGCTTGGTCCCCCAGGCTGTGCTTGGTCCCCCTGGTTGCTCTTGGTCCCCCAGGCTGTGCTTGGTCCCCCAGGCTGTGCTTGGTCCCCCAGACTGTGCTTGGTCCCCCTGGCTGTGCTTGGTCCCCCAGGCTGTGCTTGGTCCCCCAGGCTGTGCTTGGTCCTCCAGGCTGTGCTTGGTCCCCCTGGTTGCTCTTGGTCCCCCAGACTGTGCTTGGTCCCCCTGGCTGTGCTTGGTCCCCCAGACTGTGCTTGGTCCCCCTGGCTGTGCTTGGTCCCCCAGACTGTGCTTGGTCCCCCTGGCTGTGCTTGGTCCCCCAGGCTGTGCTTGGTCCCCCAGGCTGTGCTTGGTCCCCTTGGTTGCTCTTGGTCCCCCAGGCTGTGCTTGGTCCCCCAGGCTGTGCTTGGTCCCACAGGCTGTGCTTGGTCCCCCTGGTTGCTCTTGGTCCCCCAGGCTGTGCTTGGTCCCATTGGTTGCTCTTGGTCCCCCAGGCTAGCTTGGTCCCCCAGGCTGTGCTTGGTCCCCCTGGTTGCTCCTGGTCCCCCAGGCTGTGCTTGGTCCCCCAGGCTGTGCTTGGTCCCCCAGGCTGTGCTTGGTCCCACAGGCTGTGCTTGGTCCTCCTGGTTGCTCTTGGTCCCCCAGGCTGTGCTTGGTCCCCCTGGTTGCTCTTGGTCCCCCAGGCTATGCTTGGTCCCCTTGGTTGCTCTTGGTCCCCCAGGCTATGCTTGGTCCCCAGGCTGTGCTTGGTCCCCCTGGTTGCTCTTGGTCCCCCAGGCTGTGCTTGGTCCCCCAGGCTGTGCTTGGTCCCCAAGGCTGAGCTTGGTCCCCTTGGTTGCTCTTGGTCCCCCAGGCTGTGCTTGGTCCCCCAGGCTGTGCTTGGTCCCCCTGGTTGCTCTTGGTCCCCCAGGATGTGCTTGGTCCCCCAGGCTGTGCTTGGTCCCCCTGGTTGCTCTTGGTCCCCCAGGCTGTGCTTGGTCCCCCTGGTTGCTCTTGGTCCCCCAGGCTGTGCTTGGTCCCGCTGGTTGCTCTTGGTCCCCCAGGCTGTGTTTGGTCCCCCAGGCTGTGCTTGGTCCCCCTGGTTGCTCTTGGTCCCCCAGGCTGTGCTTGGTCCCCCAGGCTGTGCTTGGTCCCCCAGGCTGTGCTTGGTGCCCCAGGCTGTGCTTGGTCCCCCTGGTTGCTCTTGGTCCCCCAGGCTGTGCTTGGTCCCCCAGGCTGTGCTTGGTCCCCCAGGCTGTGCTTGGTCCCCCTGGTTGCTCTTGGTCCCCCAGGCTGTGCTTGGTCCCCCTGGTTGCTCTTGGTCCCCCAGGCTGTGCTTGGTCCCCTTGGTTGCTCTTGGTCCCCCAGGCTGTGCTTGGTCCCCCAGGCTGTGCTTGGTCCCCCAGGCTGTGCTTGGTCCCCCAGGCTGTGCTTGGTCCCCCAGGCTGTGCTTGGTCCCCCAGGCTGTGTTTGGTCCCCCAGGCTGTGCTTGGTCCCCCTGGTTGCTCTTGGTCCCCCAGGCTGTGATTGGTCCCCCAGGCTGTCCTTGGTCCCCCTGGTTGCTCTTGGTCCCCCAGGCTGTGCTTGGTCCCCCAGGCTGTGCTTGGTCCCCCAGGCTGTGCTTGGTCCCCCTGGTTGCTCTTGGTCCCCCAGGCTGTGCTTGGTCCCCCTGGTTGCTCTTGGTCCCCCAGGCTGTGCTTGGTCCCCCAGGCTGTGCTTGGTCCCCCTGGTTGCTCTTGGTCCCCCAGGCTGTGCTTGGTCCCCCAGGCTGTGTTTGGTCCCCCTGGTTGCTCTTGGTCCCCCAGGCTGTGCTTGGTCCCCCAGGCTGTGTTTGGTCCCCCTGGTTGCTCTTGGTCCCCCAGGCTGTGCTTGGTCCCCCAGGCTGTGCTTGGTCCCCCAGGCTTTGCTTGGTCCCCCAGGCTGTGCTTGGTCCCCCTGGTTGCTCTTGGTCCCCCAGGCTGTGCTTGGTCCCCCAGGCTGTGCTTGGTCCCCCTGGTTGCTCTTGGTCCCCCAGGCTGTGCTTGGTCCCCTTGGTTGCTCTTGGTCCCCCAGGCTGTGCTTGGTCCCCCAGGCTGTGCTTGGTCCCCCTGGTTGCTCTTGGTCCCCCAGGCTGTGCTTGGTCTCCCAGGCTGTGCTTGGTCCCCCTGGTTGCTCTTGGTCCCCCAGGCTGTGCTTGGTCTCCCAGGCTGTGCTTGGTCCCCCAGGCTGTGCTTGGTCCCCCTGGTTGCTCTTGGTCCCCCAGGCTGTGCTTGGTCCCCCAAGCTGTGCTTGGTCCCCCTGGTTGCTCTTGGTCCCCCAGGCTGTGCTTGGTCCCCAGGCTGGGCTTGGTCCCCCTGGTTGCTCTTGGTCCCCCAGGCTGTGCTTGGTCCCCCTGTTTGCTCTTGGTCCCCCGGGCTGTGCTTGGTCCCCCTGGTTGCTCTTGGTCCCCCAGGCTGTGCTTGGTCCCACAGTCTGTGCTTGGTCCCCCTGGTTGCTCTTGCTCCCCCAGGCTGTGCTTGGTCCCCCAGGCTGTGCTTGGTCCCCCAGGCTGTGCTTGGTCCCCCTGGTTGCTCTTGGTCCCCCAGGCTGTGCTTGGTCCCCCAGGCTGTGCTTGGTCCCCCTGGTTGCTCTTGGTCCCCCAGGCTGTGCTTGGTCCCCTTGTTTGCTCTTGGTCCTCCAGGCTGTGCTTGGTCCCCCAGGCTGTGCTTGGTCCCCCTGGTTGCTCTTGGTCCCCCAGACTGTGCTTGGTCCCCCTGGCTGTGCTTGGTCCCCCAGACTGTGCTTGGTCCCCCTGGCTGTGCTTGGTCCCCCAGACTGTGCTTGGTCCCCCTGGCTGTGCTTGGTCCCCCAGGCTGTGCTTGGTCCCCCAGGCTGTGCTTGGTCCCCTTGGTTGCTCTTGGTCCCCCAGGCTGTGCTTGGTCCCCCAGGCTGTGCTTGGTCCCACAGGCTGTGCTTGGTCCCCCTGGTTGCTCTTGGTCCCCCAGGCTGTGCTTGGTCCCATTGGTTGCTCTTGGTCCCCCAGGCTAGCTTGGTCCCCCAGGCTGTGCTTGGTCCCCCTGGTTGCTCCTGGTCCCCCAGGCTGTGCTTGGTCCCCCAGGCTGTGCTTGGTCCCCCAGGCTGTGCTTGGTCCCACAGGCTGTGCTTGGTCCTCCTGGTTGCTCTTGGTCCCCCAGGCTGTGCTTGGTCCCCCTGGTTGCTCTTGGTCCCCCAGGCTATGCTTGGTCCCCTTGGTTGCTCTTGGTCCCCCAGGCTATGCTTGGTCCCCAGGCTGTGCTTGGTCCCCCTGGTTGCTCTTGGTCCCCCAGGCTGTGCTTGGTCCCCCAGGCTGTGCTTGGTCCCCAAGGCTGAGCTTGGTCCCCTTGGTTGCTCTTGGTCCCCCAGGCTGTGCTTGGTCCCCCAGGCTGTGCTTGGTCCCCCTGGTTGCTCTTGGTCCCCCAGGATGTGCTTGGTCCCCCAGGCTGTGCTTGGTCCCCCTGGTTGCTCTTGGTCCCCCAGGCTGTGCTTGGTCCCCCTGGTTGCTCTTGGTCCCCCAGGCTGTGCTTGGTCCCGCTGGTTGCTCTTGGTCCCCCAGGCTGTGTTTGGTCCCCCAGGCTGTGCTTGGTCCCCCTGGTTGCTCTTGGTCCCCCAGGCTGTGCTTGGTCCCCCAGGCTGTGCTTGGTCCCCCAGGCTGTGCTTGGTGCCCCAGGCTGTGCTTGGTCCCCCTGGTTGCTCTTGGTCCCCCAGGCTGTGCTTGGTCCCCCAGGCTGTGCTTGGTCCCCCAGGCTGTGCTTGGTCCCCCTGGTTGCTCTTGGTCCCCCAGGCTGTGCTTGGTCCCCCTGGTTGCTCTTGGTCCCCCAGGCTGTGCTTGGTCCCCTTGGTTGCTCTTGGTCCCCCAGGCTGTGCTTGGTCCCCCAGGCTGTGCTTGGTCCCCCAGGCTGTGCTTGGTCCCCCAGGCTGTGCTTGGTCCCCCAGGCTGTGCTTGGTCCCCCAGGCTGTGTTTGGTCCCCCAGGCTGTGCTTGGTCCCCCTGGTTGCTCTTGGTCCCCCAGGCTGTGATTGGTCCCCCAGGCTGTCCTTGGTCCCCCTGGTTGCTCTTGGTCCCCCAGGCTGTGCTTGGTCCCCCAGGCTGTGCTTGGTCCCCCAGGCTGTGCTTGGTCCCCCTGGTTGCTCTTGGTCCCCCAGGCTGTGCTTGGTCCCCCTGGTTGCTCTTGGTCCCCCAGGCTGTGCTTGGTCCCCCAGGCTGTGCTTGGTCCCCCTGGTTGCTCTTGGTCCCCCAGGCTGTGCTTGGTCCCCCAGGCTGTGTTTGGTCCCCCTGGTTGCTCTTGGTCCCCCAGGCTGTGCTTGGTCCCCCAGGCTGTGTTTGGTCCCCCTGGTTGCTCTTGGTCCCCCAGGCTGTGCTTGGTCCCCCAGGCTGTGCTTGGTCCCCCAGGCTTTGCTTGGTCCCCCAGGCTGTGCTTGGTCCCCCTGGTTGCTCTTGGTCCCCCAGGCTGTGCTTGGTCCCCCAGGCTGTGCTTGGTCCCCCTGGTTGCTCTTGGTCCCCCAGGCTGTGCTTGGTCCCCTTGGTTGCTCTTGGTCCCCCAGGCTGTGCTTGGTCCCCCAGGCTGTGCTTGGTCCCCCTGGTTGCTCTTGGTCCCCCAGGCTGTGCTTGGTCTCCCAGGCTGTGCTTGGTCCCCCTGGTTGCTCTTGGTCCCCCAGGCTGTGCTTGGTCTCCCAGGCTGTGCTTGGTCCCCCAGGCTGTGCTTGGTCCCCCTGGTTGCTCTTGGTCCCCCAGGCTGTGCTTGGTCCCCCAAGCTGTGCTTGGTCCCCCTGGTTGCTCTTGGTCCCCCAGGCTGTGCTTGGTCCCCAGGCTGGGCTTGGTCCCCCTGGTTGCTCTTGGTCCCCCAGGCTGTGCTTGGTCCCCCTGTTTGCTCTTGGTCCCCCGGGCTGTGCTTGGTCCCCCTGGTTGCTCTTGGTCCCCCAGGCTGTGCTTGGTCCCACAGTCTGTGCTTGGTCCCCCTGGTTGCTCTTGCTCCCCCAGGCTGTGCTTGGTCCCCCAGGCTGTGCTTGGTCCCCCAGGCTGTGCTTGGTCCCCCTGGTTGCTCTTGGTCCCCCAGGCTGTGCTTGGTCCCCCAGGCTGTGCTTGGTCCCCCTGGTTGCTCTTGGTCCCCCAGGCTGTGCTTGGTCCCCTTGTTTGCTCTTGGTCCTCCAGGCTGTGCTTGGTCCCCCAGGCTGTGCTTGGTCCCCCTGGTTGCTCTTGGTCCCCCAGGCTGTGCTTGGTCCCCTTGTTTGCTCTTGGTCCTCCAGGCTGTGCTTGGTCCCCCAGGCTGTGCTTGGTCCCCCTGGCTGTGCTTGGTCCCCCTGGTTGCTCTTGGTCCCCCAGGCTGTGCTTGGTCCCCCAGGCTGTGCTTGGTCCCCCTGGTTGCTCTTGGTCCCCCAGGCTGTGCTTGGTCCCCCAGGCTGTGCTTGGTCCCCCTGGTTGCTCTTGGTCCCCCAGGCTGTGCTTGGTCCCCCTGGTTGCTCTTGGTCCCCCAGGCTGTGCTTGGTCCCCCTGGTTGCTCTTGGTCCCCCAGGCTGTGTTTGGTCCCCCAGGCTGTGCTTGGTCCCCCAGGCTGTGCTTGGTCCCCCTGGTTGCTCTTGGTCCCCCAGGCTGTGCTTGGTCCCCCTGGTTGCTCTTGGTCCCCCAGGCTGTGCTTGGTCCCCCAGGCTGTGCTTGGTCCCCCAGGCTGTGCTTGGTCCCCCAGACTGTGCTTGGTCCCCCTGGTTGCTCTTGGTCCCCCAGGCTGTGCTTGGTCCCCCAGGCTGTGCTTGGTCCCCCAGGCTGTGTTTGGTCCCCCAGGCTGTGCTTGGTCCCCCTGGTTGCTCTTGGTCCCCCAGGCTGTGCTTGGTCCCCCAGGCTGTGCCTGGTCCCCTTGGTTGCTCTTGGTCCCCCAGGCTGTGCTTGGTCCCCCAGGCTGTGCTTGGTCCCCCTGGCTGTGCTTGGTCCCCCTGGTTGCTCTTGGTCCCCCAGGCTGTGCTTGGTCCCCCAGGCTGTGCTTGGTCCCCCTGGTTGCTCTTGGTCCCCCAGGCTGTGCTTGGTCCCCCAGGCTGTGCTTGGTCCCCCTGGTTGCTCTTGGTCCCCCAGGCTGTGCTTGGTCCCCCTGGTTGCTCTTGGTCCCCCAGGCTGTGCTTGGTCCCCCAGGATGTGCTTGGTCCCCCTGGTTGCTCTTGGTCCCCCAGGCTGTGCTTGGTCCCCCAGGCTGTGCTTGGTCCCCCAGGCTGTGCTTGGTCCCCCTGGTTGCTCTTGGTCCCCCCAGGCTGTGCTTGGTCCCCCAGGCTGTGCTTGGTCCCCCAGACTGTGCTTGGTCCCCCTGGCTGTGCTTGGTCCCCCAGGCTGTGCTTGGTCCCCCAGGCTGTGCTTGGTCCTCCAGGCTGTGCTTGGTCCCCCTGGTTGCTCTTGGTCCCCCAGGCTGTGCTTGGTCCCCCAGGCTGTGCTTGGTCCCCAAGGCTGAGCTTGGTCCCCTTGGTTGCTCTTGGTCCCCCAGGCTGTGCTTGGTCCCCCAGGCTGTGCTTGGTCCCCCTGGTTGCTCTTGGTCCCCCAGGCTGTGCTTGGTCCCCCAGGCTGTGCTTGGTCCCCCTGGTTGCTCTTGGTCCCCCCAGGCTGTGCTTGGTCCCCCAGGCTGTGCTTGGTCCCCCAGACTGTGCTTGGTCCCCCTGGCTGTGCTTGGTCCCCCAGGCTGTGCTTGGTCCCCCAGGCTGTGCTTGGTCCTCCAGGCTGTGCTTGGTCCCCCTGGTTGCTCTTGGTCCCCCAGGCTGTGCTTGGTCCCCCAGGCTGTGCTTGGTCCCCAAGGCTGAGCTTGGTCCCCTTGGTTGCTCTTGGTCCCCCAGGCTGTGCTTGGTCCCCCAGGCTGTGCTTGGTCCCCCTGGTTGCTCTTGGTCCCCCAGGCTGTGCTTGGTCCCCTTGGTTGCTCTTGGTCCCCCAGGCTGTGCTTGGTCCCCCTGGCTGTGCTTGGTCCCCCAGGCTGTGCTTGGTCCCCCTGGTTGCTCTTGGTCCCCCAGGCTGTGCTTGGTCCCCCAGGCTGTGCTTGGTCCCTGTGGCTGTGCTTGGTCCCCCTGGTTGCTCTTGGTCCCCCAGGCTGTGCTTGGTCCCCCAGGCTGTGCTTGGTCCCCCAGGCTGTGCTTGGTCCCCCTGGCTGTGCTTGGTCCCCCTGGTTGCTCTTGGTCCCCCAGGCTGTGCTTGGTCCCCCAGGCTGTGCTTGGTCCCCCTGGTTGCTCTTGGTCCCCCAGGCTGTGCTTGGTCCCCTTGGTTGCTCTTGGTCCCCCAGGCTGTGCTTGGTCCCCCAGGATGTGCTTGGTCCCCCTGGTTGCTCTTGGTCCCCCAGGCTGTGCTTGGTCCCCCAGGCTGTGCTTGGTCCCCCAGACTGTGCTTGCCCCCCCTGGCTGTGCTTGGTCCCCCAGGCTGTGCTTGGTCCCCCAGGCTGTGCTTGGTCCCCCAGGCTGTGCTTGGTCCCCCTGGTTGCTCTTGGTCCCCCAGGCTGTGCTTGGTCCCCCAGGCTGTGCTTGGTCCCCCAGACTGTGCTTGGTCCCCCTGGCTGTGCTTGGTCCCCCAGGCTGTGCTTGGTCCCCCAGGCTGTGCTTGGTCCCCTTGGTTGCTCTTGGTCCCCCAGGCTGTGCTTGGTCCCACAGGCTGTGCTTGGTCCCCCTGGTTGCTCTTGGTCCCCCAGGCTGTGCTTGGTCCCCTTGGTTGCTCTTGGTCCCCCAGGCTGTGCTTTGTCCCCCAGGCTGTGCTTGGTCCCCCTGGTTGCTCTTGGTCCCCCAGGCTGTGCTTGGTCCCCCAGGCTGTGCTTGGTCCCCCAGGCTGTGCTTGGTCCCCCAGGCTGTGCTTGGTCCTCATGGTTGCTCTTGGTCCCCCAGGCTGTGCTTGGTCCCCCTGGTTGCTCTTGGTCCCCCAGGCTGTGCTTGGTCCCCTTGGTTGCTCTTGGTCCCCCAGGCTATGCTTGGTCCCCCAGGCTGTGCTTGGTCCCCCTGGTTGCTCTTGGTCCCCCAGGCTGTGCCTGGTCCCCCAGGCTGTGCTTGGTCCCCCAGGCTGTGCTTGGTCCTCCTGGTTGCTCTTGGTCCCCCAGGCTGTGCTTGGTCCCCCTGGTTGCTCTTGGTCCCCCAGGCTGTGCTTGGTCTCCCAGGCTGTGCTTGGTCCCCCTGGTTGCTCTTGGTCCCCCAGGCTGTGCTTGGTCTCCCAGGCTGTGCTTGGTCCCCCAGGCTGTGCTTGGTCCCCCTGGTTGCTCTTGGTCCCCCAGGCTGTGCTTGGTCCCCCAAGCTGTGCTTGGTCCCCCTGGTTGCTCTTGGTCCCCCAGGCTGTGCTTGGTCCCCCTGGTTGCTCTTGGTCCCCCAGGCTGTGCTTGGTCCCCCTGTTTGCTCTTGGTCCCCCGGGCTGTGCTTGGTCCCCCTGGTTGCTCTTGGTCCCCCAGGCTGTGCTTGGTCCCACAGTCTGTGCTTGGTCCCCCTGGTTGCTCTTGCTCCCCCAGGCTGTGCTTGGTCCCCCAGGCTGTGCTTGGTCCCCCAGGCTGTGCTTGGTCCCCCTGGTTGCTCTTGGTCCCCCAGGCTGTGCTTGGTCCCCCAGGCTGTGCTTGGTCCCCCTGGTTGCTCTTGGTCCCCCAGGCTGTGCTTGGTTCCCTTGTTTGCTCTTGGTCCTCCAGGCTGTGCTTGGTCCCCCAGGCTGTGCTTGGTCCCCCTGGTTGCTCTTGGTCCCCCAGGCGGTGCTTGGTCCCCTTAGTTGCTCTTGGTCCCCCAGGCTGTGCTTGGTCCCCCTGGCTGTGCTTGGTCCCCCTGGTTGCTCTTGGTCCCCCAGGCTGTGCTTGGTCCCCCAGGCTGTGCTTGGTCCCCCTGGTTGCTCTTGGTCCCCCAGGCTGTGCTTGGTCCCCCAGGCTGTGCTTGGTCCCCCTGGTTGCTCTTGGTCCCCCAGGCTGTGCTTGGTCCCCCTGGTTGCTCTTGGTCCCCCAGGCTGTGCTTGGTCCCCCTGGTTGCTCTTGGTCCCCCAGGCTGTGTTTGGTCCACCAGGCTGTGCTTGGTCCCCCAGGCTGTGCTTGGTCCCCCTGGTTGCTCTTGGTCCCCCAGGCTGTGCTTGGTCCCCCTGGTTGCTCTTGGTCCCCCAGGCTGTGCTTGGTCCCCCAGGCTGTGCTTGGTCCCCCAGGCTGTGCTTGGTCCCCCTGGTTGCTCTTGGTCCCCAAGGCTGTGCTTGGTCCCCCAGGCTGTGCTTGGTCCCCCAGGCTGTGTTTGGTCCCCCAGGCTGTGCTTGGTCCCCCTGGTTGCTCTTGGTCCCCCAGGCTGTGCTTGGTCCCCCAGGCTGTGCCTGGTCCCCTTGGTTGCTCTTGGTCCCCCAGGCTGTGCTTGGTCCCCCAGGCTGTGCTTGGTCCCCCTGGTTGCTCTTGGTCCCCCAGGCTGTGCTTGGTCCCCCAGGCTGTGCTTGGTCCCCCTGGTTGCTCTTGGTCCCCCAGGCTGTGCTTGGTCCCCCTGGTTGCTCTTGGTCCCCCAGGCTGTGCTTGGTCCCCCAGGCTGTGCCTGGTCCCCTTGGTTGCTCTTGGTCCCCCAGGCTGTGCTTGGTCCCCCAGGCTGTGCTTGGTCCCCCTGGCTGTGCTTGGTCCCCCTGGTTGCTCTTGGTCCCCCAGGCTGTGCTTGGTCCCCCAGGCTGTGCTTGGTCCCCCTGGTTGCTCTTGGTCCCCCAGGCTGTGCTTGGTCCCCCAGGCTGTGCTTGGTCCTCATGGTTGCTCTTGGTCCCCCAGGCTGTGCTTGGTCCCCCTGGTTGCTCTTGGTCCCCCAGGCTGTGCTTGGTCCCCTTGGTTGCTCTTGGTCCCCCAGGCTATGCTTGGTCCCCCAGGCTGTGCTTGGTCCCCCTGGTTGCTCTTGGTCCCCCAGGCTGTGCCTGGTCCCCCAGGCTGTGCTTGGTCCCCCAGGCTGTGCTTGGTCCTCCTGGTTGCTCTTGGTCCCCCAGGCTGTGCTTGGTCCCCCTGGTTGCTCTTGGTCCCCCAGGCTGTGCTTGGTCTCCCAGGCTGTGCTTGGTCCCCCTGGTTGCTCTTGGTCCCCCAGGCTGTGCTTGGTCTCCCAGGCTGTGCTTGGTCCCCCAGGCTGTGCTTGGTCCCCCTGGTTGCTCTTGGTCCCCCAGGCTGTGCTTGGTCCCCCAAGCTGTGCTTGGTCCCCCTGGTTGCTCTTGGTCCCCCAGGCTGTGCTTGGTCC